>NC_079200.1:70028161-70331031 GCF_029499605.1 Hyla sarda | reverse complement strand
TTATCACTGTTATGGAGGCACTGTAGTTATCACTGTTATGGAGGCACTGTAGTTATCACTGTTATGGAGGCACTGTAGAGATCACTGTTATGGGGGCACTGTAGAGATCACTGTTATGGGGGCACTGTAGTTATCACTGTTATGAGGGCACTGTAGTTATCACTGTTATGGAGGCACTGTAGTTACCACTGTTATGGGGGCACTGTAGTTATCACTGTTATGGGGGCACTGTAGTTATCACTGTTATGGAGGCACTGTAGTTATCACTGTTATGGGGGCACTGTAGTTATCACTGTTATGGGGGCACTGTAGTTATCACTGTTATGGGGGCACCGTAGTTATCACTGTTATGGGGGCACTGTAGTTATCACTGTTATGGAAGCACTGTAGTTATCACTGTTATGGGGGTAATGTAGTTATCACTGTTATGGGGGCACTCTAGAGATCACTGTTATGGAGGCACTGTAGTTATCACTGTTATGGAGGCACTGTAGTTATCACTGTTAAGGGGGCACTGTAGTTACCACTGTTATGGGGGCACTGTAGTTATCACTGTTATGGGGGCACTGTAGTTATCACTGTTATGGAGGCACTGTAGTTATCACTGTTAAGGGGGCACTGTAGTTACCACTGTTATGGGGGCACTGTAGTTATCACTGTTATGGGGGCACTGTAGTTATCACTGTTATGGAGGCACTGTAGTTATCACTGTTATGGAGGCACTGTAGTTATCAATTTTATGGGGGCACTGTAGTAATCACTGTTATGGGGGCACTGTAGTTATCACTGATATGGGGGCACTGTAGTTATCACTGTAATGGGGGCACTGTAGTTATCACTGTTATGAGGACACTGTAGTTATCACTGTTATGGAGGCACTGTAGTTATCAATTTTATGGGGGCACTGTAGTTATCACTGTTATGGGGGCACTGTAGTTATCACTGATATGGGGGCACTGTAGTTATCACTGATATGGGGGCACTGTAGTTATCACTGTTATGGGGGCACTGTAGAGATCACTGTTATGGAGGCACTGTAGTTATCACTGTTATGGAGGCACTGTAGTTATCACTGTTATGGAGGCACTGTAGTTATCACTGTTATGGAGGCACTGTAGAGATCACTGTTATGGGGACACTGTAGAGATCACTGTTATGGGGGCACTGTAGTTATCACTGTTATGAGGGCACTGTAGTTATCATTGTTATGGAGGCACTGTAGTTACCACTGTTATGGGGGCACTGTAGTTATCACTGTTATGGGGGCACTGTAGTTATCACTGTTATGGAGGCACTGTAGTTATCACTGTTATGGGGGCACTGTAGTTATCACTGTTATGGGGGCACTGTAGTTATCACTGTTATGGGGGCACCGTAGTTATCACTGTTATGGGGGCACTGTAGTTATCACTGTTATGGAAGCACTGTAGTTATCACTGTTATGGGGGTAATGTAGTTATCACTGTTATGGGGGCACTCTAGAGATCACTGTTATGGAGGCACTGTAGTTATCACTGTTATGGAGGCACTGTAGTTATCACTGTTAAGGGGGCACTGTAGTTACCACTGTTATGGGGGCACTGTAGTTATCACTGTTATGGGGGCACTGTAGTTATCACTGTTATGGAGGCACTGTAGTTATCACTGTTATGGGGGCACTGTAGTTATCACTGTTATGGGGGCACTGTAGTTATCACTGTTATGGGGGCACCGTAGTTATCACTGTTATGGGGGCACTGTAGTTATCACTGTTATGGAAGCACTGTAGTTATCACTGTTATGGGGGTAATGTAGTTATCACTGTTATGGGGGCACTCTAGAGATCACTGTTATGGAGGCACTGTAGTTATCACTGTTATGGAGGCACTGTAGTTATCACTGTTAAGGGGGCACTGTAGTTATCACTGTTCTGGGGGCACTGTAGTTATCACTGTTATGGGGGCACTGTAGAGATCACTGTTATGGAGGCACTGTAGTTATCACTGTTATGGAGGCAATGTAGTTATCACTGTTATGGAGGCAATGTAGTTATCACTGTTATGGAGGCACTGTAGAGATCACTGTTATGGGGGCACTGTAGAGATCACTGTTATGGGGGCACTGTAGTTATCACTGTTATGGGGGCACTGTAGTTATCACTGTTATGGGGGCACTGTAGTTATCACTGTTATGGGGGCACTGTAGTTATCACTGTTATGGAGGCACTGTAGTTATCACTGTTATGGGGGTAATGTAGTTACCACTGTTATGGGGGCACTGTAGAGATCACTGTTTTGGTGGCACTGTAGTTATCACTGTTATGGAGGCACTGTAGTTATCACTGTTATGGGGGCACTGTAGTTATCACTGTTATGGGGGCACTGTAGTTATCACTGTTATGGAGGCACTGTAGTTATCACTGTTATGGGGGCACTGTAGTTATCACTGTTATGGGGGCACTGTAGCTATCACTGTTATGGGGGCACTGTAGTTATCACTGTTTTGGGGGCACTGTAGTTATCACTGTTATGGAGGCACTGTAGTTATCACTGTTATGGGGGCACTGTAGTTATCACTGTTATGGAAGCACTGTAGTTATCACTGTTATGGGGGTAATGTAGTTATCACTGTTATGGGGGCACTGTAGAGATCACTGTTATGGAGGCACTGTAGTTATCACTGTTATGGAGGCACTGTAGTTATCACTGTTAAGGGGGCACTGTAGTTATCACTGTTATGGAGGCACTGTAGTTATCACTGTTAAGGGGGCACTGTAGTTATCACTGTTCTGGGGGCACTGTAGTTATCACTGTTATGAGGGCACTGTAGAGATCACTGTTATGGGGCACTGTAGAGATCACTGTTATGGGGCACTGTAGTTATCACTGTTATGGGGACACTGTAGTTATCACTGTTATGGGGACACTGTAGTTATCACTGTTATGGAAGCACTGTAGTTATCACTGTTATGGGGACACTGTAGTTATCACTGTTATGGGCGCACTGTAGTTATCACTGTTATGGGGGCACTGTAGTTATCACTGTTATGGAGACACTGTAGTTATCACTGTTATGGGGGTACTGTAGTTATCACTGTTATGTGGAGGCACTGTAGTTATCACTGTTATGGGGGCACTGTAGTTATCATTGTTATGGGAGCACTGTAGTTATCACTGTTATGTGGACACCGTAGTTATCACTGTTATGGAGGCACTGTAGAGATCACTGTTATGGGGCACTGTAGTTATCACTGTTATGGGGACACTGTAGTTATCACTGTTATGGGGGCACTGTAGTTATCACTGTTATGGAGGCACTGTAGTTATCACTGTTATGGGGGCACTGTAGTTATCACTGTTATGGGACACTGTAGTTATCACTGTTATGGGGGCACTGTAGTTATCACTGTTATGGGGGTAATGTAGTTATCACTGTTATGGGGGCACTGTAGAGATCACTGTTATGGAGGCACTGTAGTTATCACTGTTATGGAGGCACAGTAGTTATCACTGTTATGGGGGCACTGTAGTTATCACTGTTATGGGGGCACTGTAGTTATCACTGTTATGGGGGCACTGTAGTTATCACTGTTATGGGGGCACTGTTGTTATCACTGTTATGGGGGCACTGTAGTTATCACTGTTATGGGGGCACCGTAGTTATCACTGTTATGGGGGCACTGTAGAGATCACTGTTATGGAGGCACTGTAGTTATCACTGTTATGGAGGCAATGTAGTTATCACTGTTATGGAGGCAATGTAGTTATCACTGTTATGGAGGCACTGTAGAGATCACTGTTATGGGGGCACTGTAGAGATCACTGTTATGGGGGCACTGTAGTTATCACTGTTATGGGGGCACTGTAGTTATCACTGTTATGGAGGCACTGTAGTTATCACTGTTATGGGGGCACTGTAGTTATCACTGTTATGAGGACACTGTAGTTATCACTGTTATGGAGGCACTGTAGTTATCAATTTTATGGGGGCACTGTAGTTATCACTGTTATGGGGGCACTGTAGTTATCACTGATATGGGGGCACTGTAGTTATCAATTTTATGGGGGCACTGTAGTTATCAATTTCATGGGGGGCACTGTAGTTATCACTGTTATGGGGGCACTGTAGTTATCACTGTTATGGGGGCACTGTAGAGATCACTGTTATGGAGGCACTGTAGTTATCACTGTTATGGAGGCACTGTAGAGATCACTGTTATGGGGGCACTGTAGAGATCACTGTTATGGGGGCACTGTAGTTATCACTGTTATGAGGGCACTGTAGTTATCACTGTTATGGAGGCACGGTAGTTACCACTGTTATGGGGGCACTGTAGTTATCACTGTTATGGGGGCACTGTAGTTATCACTGTTATGGAGGCACTGTAGTTATCACTGTTATGGGGGCACTGTAGTTATCACTGTTATGGGGGCACTGTAGCTATCACTGTTATGGGGGCACTGTAGTTATCACTGTTATGGGGGCACTGTAGTTATCACTGTTATGGAGGCACTGTAGTTATCACTGTTATGGGGGCACTGTAGTTATCACTGTTATGGAAGCACTGTAGTTATCACTGTTATGGGGATAATGTAGTTATCACTGTTATGGGGGCACTGTAGAGATCACTGTTATGGAGGCACTGTAGTTATCACTGTTATGGAGGCACTATAGTTATCACTGTTATGGGGGCACTGTAGTTATCACTGTTATGGGGGCACTGTAGTTATCACTGTTATGGGACACTGTAGTTATCACTGTTATGGGGGCACTGTAGTTATCACTGCTATGGGGGTACTGTAGTTATCACTGCTATGGGGGTACTGTATTTATCACTGTTATGGGGCACTGTAGTTATCACTGTTATGGGGGCACTGTAGTTATCACTGTTATGGAGGCACTGTAGTTATCACTGTTATGGGGGCACTGTAGCTATCACTTTTATGGAGGCACTGTAGTTATCATTGCTATGGAGGCACAGTAGTTATCACTGGTATGAGGGCACTGTAGTTATCACTGTTATGGGGGCACTGTAGTTATCACTGTTATGGAGGCACTGTAGGTATCACTGTTATGGAGGCACTGTAGTTATCACTGTTATGGGGGCACTGTAGTTATAATTTTTATGGAGGCACGGTAGTTGTCACTGGTATGGGAGCACTGTAGTTATCACTGTTATGGGGGAACTGTAGTTATCACTGTTATGGAGGCACTGTAGGTATCACTGTTATGGAGGCACTGTAGTTATCACTGTTATGGGGGCAATGTAGTTATCACTGTTATGGGGGCACTGTAGTTATCACTGTTATGGGGGCACTGTAGTTATCACTGTTATGGGGGCACTGTAGTTATCACTGTTATGGGGGTACTGTAGTTATCACTGTTATGGAGGCACTGTAGTTATCACTGTTATGGGGGCACTGTAATTATCATTGTTATAGAGGCACTGTAGTTATGACTGTTATGGGGGCAATGTAGTTATCACTGTTATGAGGACACTGTAGTTATCACTGTTATGGAGGCACTGTAGTTATCAATTTTATGGGGGCACTGTAGTAATCACTGTTATGGGGGCACTGTAGTTATCACTGATATGGGGGCACTGTAGTTATCACTGTAATGGGGGCACTGTAGTTATCACTGTTATGAGGACACTGTAGTTATCACTGTTATGGAGGCACTGTAGTTATCAATTTTATGGGGGCACTGTAGTTATCACTGTTATGGGGGCACTGTAGTTATCACTGATATGGGGGCACTGTAGTTATCACTGTTATGGGGGCACTGTAGAGATCACTGTTATGGAGGCACTGTAGTTATCACTGTTATGGAGGCACTGTAGTTATCACTGTTATGGAGGCACTGTAGTTATCACTGTTATGGAGGCACTGTAGTTATCACTGTTATGGAGGCACTGTAGAGATCACTGTTATGGGGGCACTGTAGAGATCACTGTTATGGGGGCACTGTAGTTATCACTGTTATGAGGGCACTGTAGTTATCACTGTTATGGAGGCACTGTAGTTACCACTGTTATGGGGGCACTGTAGTTATCACTGTTATGGGGGCACTGTAGTTATCACTGTTATGGAGGCACTGTAGTTATCACTGTTATGGGGGCACTGTAGTTATCACTGTTATGGGGGCACTGTAGTTATCACTGTTATGGGGGCACCGTAGTTATCACTGTTATGGGGGCACTGTAGTTATCACTGTTATGGAAGCACTGTAGTTATCACTGTTATGGGGGTAATGTAGTTATCACTGTTATGGGGGCACTCTAGAGATCACTGTTATGGAGGCACTGTAGTTATCACTGTTATGGAGGCACTGTAGTTATCACTGTTAAGGGGGCACTGTAGTTACCACTGTTATGGGGGCACTGTAGTTATCACTGTTATGGGGGCACTGTAGTTATCACTGTTATGGAGGCACTGTAGTTATCACTGTTATGGGGGCACTGTAGTTATCACTGTTATGGGGGCACTGTAGTTATCACTGTTATGGGGGCACCGTAGTTATCACTGTTATGGGGGCACTGTAGTTATCACTGTTATGGAAGCACTGTAGTTATCACTGTTATGGGGGTAATGTAGTTATCACTGTTATGGGGGCACTCTAGAGATCACTGTTATGGAGGCACTGTAGTTATCACTGTTATGGAGGCACTGTAGTTATCACTGTTAAGGGGGCACTGTAGTTATCACTGTTCTGGGGGCACTGTAGTTATCACTGTTATGGGGGCACTGTAGAGATCACTGTTATGGAGGCACTGTAGTTATCACTGTTATGGAGGCAATGTAGTTATCACTGTTATGGAGGCAATGTAGTTATCACTGTTATGGAGGCACTGTAGAGATCACTGTTATGGGGGCACTGTAGAGATCACTGTTATGGGGGCACTGTAGTTATCACTGTTATGGGGGCACTGTAGTTATCACTGTTATGGGGGCACTGTAGTTATCACTGTTATGGGGGCACTGTAGTTATCACTGTTATGGAGGCACTGTAGTTATCACTGTTATGGGGGCAATGTAGTTACCACTGTTATGGGGGCACTGTAGAGATCACTGTTTTGGTGGCACTGTAGTTATCACTGTTATGGAGGCACTGTAGTTATCACTGTTATGGGGGCACTGTAGTTATCACTGTTATGGGGGCACTGTAATTATCACTGTTATGGAGGCACTGTAGTTATCACTGTTATGGGGGCACTGTAGTTATCACTGTTATGGGGGCACTGTAGCTATCACTGTTATGGGGGCACTGTAGTTATCACTGTTTTGGGGGCACTGTAGTTATCACTGTTATGGAGGCACTGTAGTTATCACTGTTATGGGGGCACTGTAGTTATCACTGTTATGGAAGCACTGTAGTTATCACTGTTATGGGGGTAATGTAGTTATCACTGTTATGGGGGCACTGTAGAGATCACTGTTATGGAGGCACTGTAGTTATCACTGTTATGGAGGCACTGTAGTTATCACTGTTAAGGGGGCACTGTAGTTATCACTGTTATGGAGGCACTGTAGTTATCACTGTTAAGGGGGCACTGTAGTTATCACTGTTCTGGGGGCACTGTAGTTATCACTGTTATGAGGGCACTGTAGAGATCACTGTTATGGGGCACTGTAGAGATCACTGTTATGGGGCACTGTAGTTATCACTGTTATGGGGACACTGTAGTTATCACTGTTATGGGGACACTGTAGTTATCACTGTTATGGAAGCACTGTAGTTATCACTGTTATGGGGACACTGTAGTTATCACTGTTATGGGCGCACTGTAGTTATCACTGTTATGGGGGCACTGTAGTTATCACTGTTATGGAGACACTGTAGTTATCACTGTTATGGGGGTACTGTAGTTATCACTGTTATGTGGAGGCACTGTAGTTATCACTGTTATGGGGGCACTGTAGTTATCATTGTTATGGGAGCACTGTAGTTATCACTGTTATGTGGACACCGTAGTTATCACTGTTATGGAGGCACTGTAGAGATCACTGTTATGGGGCACTGTAGTTATCACTGTTATGGGGACACTGTAGTTATCACTGTTATGGGGGCACTGTAGTTATCACTGTTATGGAGGCACTGTAGTTATCACTGTTATGGGGGCACTGTAGTTATCACTGTTATGGGACACTGTAGTTATCACTGTTATGGGGGCACTGTAGTTATCACTGCTATGGGGGTACTGTATTTATCACTGTTATGGGGCACTGTAGTTATCACTGTTATGGGGGTCACTGTAGTTATCACTGTTATGGGGGCACTGTAGCTATCACTTTTATGGAGGCACTGTAGTTATCATTGCTATGGAGGCACAGTAGTTATCACTGGTATGAGGGCACTGTAGTTATCACTGTTATGGGGGCACTGTAGTTATCACTGTTATGGAGGCACTGTAGGTATCACTGTTATGGAGGCACTGTAGTTATCACTGTTATGGGGGCACTGTAGTTATCATTTTTATGGAGGCACGGTAGTTGTCACTGGTATGGGAGCACTGTAGTTATCACTGTTATGGGGGAACTGTAGTTATCACTGTTATGGAGGCACTGTAGGTATCACTGTTATGGAGGCACTGTAGTTATCACTGTTATGGGGGCAATGTAGTTATCACTGTTATGGGGGCACTGTAGTTATCACTGTTATGGGGGCACTGTAGTTATCACTGTTATGGGGGCACTGTAGTTATCACTGTTATGGAGGCACTGTTGTTATCACTGTTATGGGGGTACTGTCGTTATCACTGTTATGGAGGCACTGTAGTTATCACTGTTATGGGGGCACTGTAATTATCATTGTTATGGAGGCACTGTAGTTATGACTGTTATGGGGGCAATGTAGTTATCACTGTAATGGGGGCACTGTAGTTATCACTGTAATGGGGGCACTGTAGTTATCACTGTAATGGGGGCACTGTAGTTATCACTGTTATGAGGACACTGTAGTTATCACTGTTATGGGGGCACTGTAGTTATCACTGTTATGGGGACACTGTATAGATCACTGTTATGGGGGCACTGTAGTTATCACTGTTATGGAGGCACTGTAGTTATCACTGTTATGAGGGCACTGTAGTTATCACTCTTATGGGGGCACTGTAGTTATCACTGTTATGGGGGCACTGTAGTTATCACTGTTATGGGGGCACTGTAGTTATCACTGTTATGGAGGCACTGTAGTTATCACTGTTATGGGGGCACTGTAGTTATCACTGTTACGGGGGCACTGTAGTTATCACTGTTATGGGGTACAGTAGTTATCACTGTTATGAGGGCACTTTAGTTATCACTGATATGGAGGCACTGTAGTTATCACTGTTATGGGGGTACAGTAGTTATCACTGCTATGGGGGCACTGTAGTTATCACTGCTATGGAGGCACTGTAGTTATCACTGATATGGAGGCACTGTAGTTATCACTGTTATGGGGGCACTGTAGAGATCACTGTTATGGAGGCACTGTAGTTATCACTGTTATGGAGGCACTGTAGTTATCACTGTTATGAGGGCACTTTAGTTATCACTGATATGGGGGCACTGTAGTTATCACTGTTATGGGGACACTGTAGAGATCACTGTTTAGAGGGGCACTGTAGAGATCACTGTTTAGGGGGGCACTGTAGAGATCACTGATATGGGGGCACTGTAGAGATCACTGATATGGGGGCACTGTAGAGATCACTGTTTAGGGGGGCACTGTAGAGATCACTGTTTAGGGGGGCACTGTAGAGATCACTGTTATGGGGGCACTGTAGAGATCACTGATATGGGGGCACTGTAGAGATTGGGGGTACTGTGATGTAGATATGTAGCTGGTCCATATTGGCAGCATATAAGAGCCTTATCGTCAGTATATAGTCACGTGACATCACATCTCCTTCCACCTATCATGGCTGCATTGTTATAAAGCACAGTGGATCCTGACTGCGGGCACTGACCTTTCCTCTGGACATGATGTTAGAACCAGCGCTCACCCCGACCGCAGTCCTGTAAACAGACACAAATGTGTCTCAGAAGGGCTCAGCCGTTCCCATGACAACGAGACTACAACATGTGACCTTACGTCCTACGTATTGACGCTACACAGGAAGTGCCTACCCGCCCAGAAGTGTCGCCGGGCAGCGCTGACATTGAGTTGGTGGGCAGAGTCTGATTGTAAGGCCTGTGCCAGAGTTTGCACCTGGGTTTTACCAACCAGTGTGCCTCCAGCTGTTGCAAAACTACAGCTCCCAGCCTTTGGCTGTCCGGGCATGCTGGGAGTTGTAGTTGTAGACAGTTGTAGACAATGATATGCTACTCCAAAGCTGGATATCATTAGGCTGCACTAATTATTGATAAGAAGAGATAATTTCTAATGCTGTGGGCACCAATTTCATAGAGCAAAGTGTGGTCACGTGACAAAAATGTGGTTATTGTCAGCATGGAGCGTCATGAATCACTTTTCTGATCAGTTCTGACTCAATTCAGAAATTTCAGTGGACACCATTAAGGCCCATCCACACTGCTGAATTTCCCCCAAAAAATTCCGCCTTTGAATTGCGCTTGCAGCACAACCCTATAGTTTTCAATAAGATTCTGCTGCTCTTTTCACACTGCAGAAATTCCGCAACAGAAAATTTCACAGCAGAAACTCAACATTCAGGACATGTTCATTCTTTTAGCGGAGTTCTTGAAGACGTCTCATGTTCGCAAGGTCCTACTGTATTTCGGCGGTACACCCTGCAGCAGCGGTCTTCAACCTGTGGCCCTCCAGCTGTTGCAAAACTACAACTCCCAGCATGCCCGGACAGCCGTTGGCTGTCCGGGCATGCTGGGAATTGTAGTTTTGCAACAGCTGGAGGGCCACAGTTTTAAGACCACTGCCCTGGAGACAGAATATCTGCCAAGATTATCTCCTGGCGAAGATTTAGCAGTGTGGACAGGCCCCTATAGAGCCTGTTCTCAGAACATTTTAGCCTACACCACCAGAATACATCAGGACACTGCCAAAAAATAAAATAAAAGTATGTTAATGTAATCTATGGCATATCAATGTCCGGCTCATAAAGGCTTATCCAGTGGTGGAGTGTTTTCTTTAAAAAAATTAAATGAGTTTGAAAACCCATTGGGAGAGGTAAATAAAAATTTCTGAACCAAAAATCGGGTACAGTTTGCCCTAAGAAACTGACTTGCTTGGCATATTTTCAATTCAAAGTGGTTTAGAAACAGAACATAGTTACCAACTGACCGTTTTGCCAGATAGTCCCTGGACTTGGGACCCTGTCCTGGGCAATATCCATTCTTGGGACCCGTTCACACTGTGTAATTCAAGAGGAATTTTCTCGAGTAATTCCTCTTGAATTTTCCTCTACAAATTAATGCACATCTCCTCCTCCCATTGACTTTAATGTTATTTCTGCTGTCCTGTTCACACTGCAGAAATTCTGATAGCAGAATTCCGATGCTTAATTCCTTTCCGCTTGAAGAAAGAACATGTTCATTCTTCAAGCGGAATCCGCGAGCAGAATCCAATAGAAATCAATGGTAAAAAAAAATTCTGCCCGACATCGTTTTCAAGTGGAATTCAAGCATAATTCAGAAAAGTAGATTAGGCTGGGTTCACACCACGTTTTGTTAAATACGGTTCCCGTATACGGCTGGGAGGGGGGGGACTTAATCGCGGCGCCCGCACTCAGCCGTATTCGGCAACCGTATTTAATGCATGTCTATGAGCCGACCGGAGTGAATCGGAGGCCTCCGGTCGGCTGCGTTTTAGGTCGTATGCGGTTTCCCGACCGTAGGCAAAAACGCGGTCAACCACGGAGGCTGCGGTTCACTCCGGTCGGCTCATAGACATGCATTAAATACGGTTGCCGAATACGGCTGAGTGCGGGCGCCGCAATTAAGCCCCGCCCCCCTCCTCCCAGCCCTATACGGGAACCGTATTTAACAAAACATGGTGTGAACCCAGCCTTAAATAGCCTCCTCCTTCATTCCTCTTCATTTCCGCATGGAAATTCCGCTTGATGGATAAAATGACAGAAGGCAACAATTTCCTGACCGAAATTATTCCTCGTGAATTCCTCTTGAATTCCTCCATGTAAACGCACGGATTTTTTGCGTATTTTACGCTGCGGATCCACTGGTGAAGGCCCGCTCTATGCTGTCTTTACATGTGCTTGCTGGTAGTGGCAATACACCGCTACCAGCAGGCACACTGCGATGTGCGAGTCGCAGTATACTCGCATATCGCGGGAGCTCTCTGCCTAGCTCAGAGCAGGGAGAGTGTCCGGAATGTGCGGGTACATCGCGCACATCGCTGCAGTGTGTCTGCTCATAGCGGCATATTGCCGCTACCAGCAGGCACGTGTAAAGCCAGCATAGAGTGGCGAAAATCCACGCGTGTGAACGTACCCTTTAGGGTACGTTCACACGCGCAGATTTTTTAGCGGGTTTTCCGCTGTGTATTTGAAAGTGGGCGGGCTCTTCTCGGTTGTCCGCAGCAGATTTTCCATGGCGGAATGTACACTGCGGAAAATCCGCCACAGTCCCTACTGACTTCAATGGGACTTGTGGCGGAGCAATGGCAAGCAAAAGCTGCTGCAGATCTGCATCAAAAATACGCACGTGTGAACGTACCCTTAGTATGGTTGTGTTTTCCAGTCACAGTATGGTGGTGTTACCCAGTCACAATATGGTGTGTCACCCAGTCAAGGTATGGTTCTGCCATCCAGTCACAATATGGTGTCATCCAGTCACAATATGGTGTCATCCAGTCACAATATGGTGTCATCCAGTAACAATATGGTGTCATCCAGTAACAATATCGTGTCATCCAGTAACAATATGGCAGTGTTATCTAGTCACAATATTGCGGTGTTTCTCCGTGCGCTAGACAGCAATGGCTTGTATAAATTTCGCTGTGAGGGGTATACATTTATAAGTTGTACCAGTGATAACAATTATTTTATAGTAACACAGTTGATGACAGGACAGTAGACAATAATTGTATAGTTCATATTTCCCTTTTTTAACAATGACCAATTATCATTATAATTGCTTGGAAATGTGCAAATTGACACAATAATGTGGGGGTGTAATAATATGGGGGCCGTTAATGGGGGTGTATACAGACATAGCGCCTGGGGGGCTGCGCAATCTTTAAATACAGCCTTGCTGTCCTTGTTTATTTAGTTAATTTAAATATATCTACAAACAGCTATTCTAGTACATACCTTAAAGGGGTACTCCCATTGAAAATTCTTTTTTTTTTTTTTATCAACTGGTGCCAGAAAGTTAAAGGGGTACTCCGGTGAAAAGCTTTTTTCTTTTAAATCAACTGGTGGCAGAAAGTTAAACATATTTGTAAATTACTTCTATTAAAAAATCTTAATCCTTCCAGTACTTATTAGCTGCTGAATGCTACAGAGGAAATTCCTTTCTTTTTGGAACACTGATGACATCACGAGCACAGTGCTCTCTGCTGACATCTCTGTCCATTTTAGCAACCATGCATAGCAGATGTATGCTAAGCTGCCTTGCAGTGCTGGGGACTTGGGTTCAAATCCCACTAAGGACAACAATAAACAAAGTGTTCTTCTTATTATTATTATAATAACGTCAGCAGAGAGAACTGTGCTCGTGATGTCATCAGAGAGCCTTCCAAAAAGAAAATAATTTCCTCTGTAGTATTCAGCAGCTAATAAGTACAGGAAGGATTATTAAGATTAAGATTTTTTTAAGTTTCTGGAAGGGTTAAGATTTTTATATAGAAGTAATTTACAAACATGTTTAACTTTCTGCCACCAGTTGATTTAAAAGAAAAAAGGTTTTCACCGGAGTACCCCTTTAAACAGATTTGTAAATTACTTCTATTAAAAAGTCTTAATCCTTCCGGTACTTTTTAGGGAGCTGTATACTAAAGAGAAATCCAAAAAAGAAATGCATTTCCTCTGATGTCATGACCACAGTGCTCTCTGGTGACCTCTGCTGTCCAATTTAGGAACTGTCCAGAGCAGGAAAAAATCCCCATAGCAAACATATGCTGCTCTGGACAGTTCAGTTCCTAAAATGGACAGCAGAGGTCAGCAGAGAGCACTGTGGTCATGACATCAGAGGAAATACATTTCTTTTTTGGATTTCTCTTTAGTATACAGTCCCTAAAAAGTACTGGAAGGATAAAAATGTTTTAACAGAAGTGATTTACAAATCTGTTTAACTTTCTGGCACCAGTTGATTTAAAAAAAAAAGTTTTCCACGGGAGTACCCCTTTAAAACCATGGCGCGAAAGCTGCCTCAGAGTGTCCAGTCCAAGTGTGAACCCAGACATATAATGACAAGAATAGTGATAATAATTATAAAAATAATAATGCATTAGATATGACACCAACGTGGTCATAGCTGACTTTTCTATAATGCCGCCTACTTTTAGTGGCTCCGCCTTCTGCTAATTTTGGCCAGCCAACAACATGGGGCTACTTTTAGATTTTTATCAAGGGCCACTTTAAGTTTGCAATTAACCCTTTCCAGTGCATACTCTGCTGCCTCCAGAGACCATTCAGTACTGCCACACACGCTACCATCGCTTCTTTCACATGCCGCCATGTTCCTGCTATTACTGACATTAGTCAAATTTCAGTCAATCTTTAGGACTGGCTATCCATCTGTGATCTGTAAGAGTCCAACACCAGAGACCCCCATCAATTTGATGAATAAGGCTAGGATTCCACTTGTTGTTTTTTTTCAGCGTTTTTTTTTTTTCACAGAAAAAAAACGCCAGTGCAATTTTCTGCGTCTAACGTTTTTTTTTCTGGCGTTTTTGCATTTGAGTAGAAATAGCTTTTTTTTCAAAATTTGTTGGGTACCAAAAAAAAATAAATAAAAAAAGATGCAGAGGGGAGGGTACAAAATTTTTTTTTATAACAAAATTTTTATTAATATTTAACAAATTGTGTGTTTCACTTTTTTTCCTCAATTTTTTTAAACATTTTTTGGGTAGTACTACTACTCCCATCATGAAACAGACTGTTCCATGATGGGAGTAGTAGTACCTGTACTAATATTGCAGTGATGCCAAGTCCATATAGTTTCTGTTATGCTTTTACTACTAAATTGCTTTATGTTCATAGACCTTATGTCATTTTCCCATGAGTGGTCCTATATAGGGACTTGTTTATTGTGTGAGCTGTAGTATTTATTGGTACCATTTTGAGATAGATTTGACTGTGTTCAGTGATAGTTGGCATTATAGGCAGGAACTCAACCACTTCTCTTTTAAACTGCCGTTGTCAGAGTATGCTGGGAATTGTAGTTCTAAAACAGGCTAGGAATAACTGCCTTAAAGGGTACCTCTCATCAAATAAACTTTTGATATATTTTAGATTAATGAATGTTGAATAACTTTCCAATAGAATGTTAATGAAAAATATGCTTCTTTCTATTGTATTTTTCCCGATCAGTCCTGTCAGCAAGCATTTCTGACTCATGCTGGAGTCCTAAACACTCAGAGCTGCCAGCCTGCTTTGTTCACAGCCAAACAGGCTGTGAACAAAGCAGGCTGGCAGCTCTGAGTGTTCTCCTTTGTGAACAAAGCAGACTGGCAGCTCGTAGTGTTTAGGACTCCAGCATGAGTCTGAAATGCTTGCTGCCAGGACTGGTAGGGAGACCCCTAGTGGTCATTTCTTCAAAGTGGAAAATTAAATAGAAAGAAGCATATTTTTTAATAACATGCAATTGTAAAGTTATTCTGCATACATTAATCTATAATATATCAAAAGTTTTTTTGATGAGAGGTACCCTTTAAACAGATTTGTAAATTACTTCTATTTAAAAAATATGAATCCTTCCAGTACTTATCAGCTGCTGTATGGTCCAGAGGAAGTTGTGTAGTTCTTTCCTGTCTGACCAAAGTTCTCTCTGCTGACACCTCTGTCCATGTCAGGAACTGTCCAGAGCAGGAGCAAATCCCCATAGCAAACCTATCCTGCTCTGGACAGTTCCTGACACAGACAGAGGTGACAGCAGAGAGCACTGTGGTGAGACTGAAAAGAACTACACAACTTCCTATAGGACTTACAGCAGCTGATAAGTACAGAAAGGATTAAGAATTTTTTAATAGAAGTAATTTTCAAATTTGTTTAACTTTCTTAAACCAGTTGATAAGAAAAAATAAATTTCACCGGAGTACCTCTTTAAAGAGTAGCTACCACCATTCAAACTTTCCCTGACTAAGTCTATCCTGCATTTATTTTGCTTTAAAAAACCCTAAAAAAAACAATTTTTCTATGCTCTTCATTAGCTCAGTTCAGAGCACTGTGCAAGGGGAGGTCGTCATAGCAACGGCAAGTCTGGCGGAGAGAGCGAGATAAGCGCGGCATATGCATATATAATTAGCCATGTGCTGTCATGAATCAGTGCCAATATACAGCATTCTAAACCTGTAGGGAAAGAACAGCTGGAGGACCAAGAATGGGCAGAGAGTTAGCATGAAGGGAAACAAAAGGAAAGTGGAGAGAGGGGAGAGGAACGGAGAAAAAGAGAAGAGGGATCGCGCATACAGCCCCGGCACTTCAGGAATAAGGCACCTGGTGGGTCAGGAGCGCTCCCTCGAGCTCAGAGCTCCCTCCTGCCTGTCTGATTGACAAGCGGGGAGCTGAGCTGAGCTCCTATGTGTTTTGGCTTCAGAGTGATTTCGGACTCACGCCCTGAATCAGAAATGCTTATGTCTTATTTGTGTCATTGCTAAAGTTTCTACAACAAAAGTATGGAAATCTACAGTGGTACCATCATTGACAGAGGTGATAAATAAATTGAACACTCCCTGTATGTACGAAAAACATTATAGCCCTGGGTAATGGTACATTCCCTAGGTTCCTGAAGAGGTGGGATAGATGGTTGTTGTCACCTCACTATAAGGCGTTCCCTGACAATTCATCATTTTCTTTGCAGTTCCGTTCCCCCTCCTTTCCTGCGACCTACATAGAGGAGACGTGACCTCCACCCCCACGCAGCGCAGGCACCGACGATGTCACTCATCGGCGCCTGCACCGATCCAGATACCTAATTAGGAGCGGGCAGATACTCATGTGATACCGGGTCAGGTTCCGATCCATTTCACCATGTCATCACTTTATCCCTTTAACTGTGAAATGTTGTAAAAAGAGTACCTCTTTAAATATTACACATATTTATAATTAACACTTGCTATTCCTCATTGTAATGTACAGTTAGAATTCCACAACTAACTGCCACAGTAGAAATATTGTTCTTAATTGCACAATCTTTAAGAATAAAAAAACCATTAAGAGGTTTGTGGTTGGTTATACGGTAATTCCTTTGGGCTTAACACGTGTTTACACAAGATCACAAGCCTCATATAACATGCTGTTCCTCCAAGTTTAGTCACTTTTTTTTCCCCAGATTCTCATACCTATTTCCTCTTTAGGCTCCACCTCTATGATTCTTTTTTTCAATAATTATTTTTGGAGTAATCATTCTATGTGTATATTTATATACCTATCCATGTGTGGAGAGTAACATGTAACGCAGCTTGTAAAAGAATCCTTTTGTTCAGCACATTTAGAATTCACCAGCTTAGTCTGCTATTTATAATGTGGGGTAATCGAGTGGTTTGTTCTACTTATTGCGAAGCTGGAAACTGAAAGTAAAGATGATCAGTTTCACTTTTCGTATCCTTTGGTGAGAACTGTGAGAACTAAATCTGGACAGAAGGTACATAAAGAAGAAAAACGCGTCCTTTAAATACAAGTTCAGACCCAGTCCTGAAGGTAAGATCCATTGGAACAGAAAAATACAAGACCATAGGTTATATATTGAATAAAGGTCATGAATACTGAAGGACCTTGGTTCTAGAAAGGAAAGGAGATAAGGTTCAGTAGAGACGGAAAGAAGGACAGATATGTAAAAACTTAAAGGAGGAGGAACTGCATAGAAAAAAATAGGTTCTAGGGAGTATAAAGCAAGGTTGTGATAAAAGGATTAGTTATAGAAGTGGATGTTCGAGGATAAATGGAAGGTTGTAGCTATACAAATGGAGGATATATCGTAAAGTCATGCTTGTGGAATAAGGAATGGATGTTATGGGGTGAAGGAAAGCTTGCAGATAAAGGAATGCATATTTTAGGGTAAATGAAAGGTTCTGGATAAATTAATGTATGTTCTAGAGTAGAGGAAAGGTTGTACTGAAAGGTATTTAATGAATTGTGGTTCTAGAGTACAGGAAAGGTTGTGGAGAAAGAATGGTTTTAAGGTAAAGGCAACATTGTAAATAATAGATTGGATGTTATAGGATAAAGAGAAGGTTGTGAATAAAGGAATTGAGACCCTATGGTAAAGGAAAGGTTGTTACGAAAGTAACAGGACTTCTATGGTAAAAATGTAGATAAAGACATGGAGATTCTGGGGTAAAATAAAGGTTTTGGAGAATGTAATGGAGACTCTAGAGTAATGACAAGGCTGTAGATAAAGGAATAGAGGTTTTAGGGTAAAGAGAATGTTGTTGATAAAGGAATGAAGAATCTAGGGTAAAGAGAAGGTTGTGGATAAAAGACAGAAGGTTCTATGGTTGTGGATAAAGTAATAGGGGATATAGGGCAAAGAGAAGGTTGTGGATAAAAGACAGAAGGTTCTATGGTTGTGGATAAAGTAATAGGGGATATAGGGCAAAGAGAAGGTTGTGGATAAAAGAATTGAGGTTCAGAATTTAGGTAAAGGTTATAGAGAAAGTATTGCCCAATGCTAAAGGGAAGACTGAGTGGGCATTCTAGAATGTAAAGAAGGTTGCAGATAAAGGAATTAAGAATATATGGTAGGCTGTGGTAAAATAAAAAGAGTTTCTAGAGTAATGGAAAGGTTGTGGCAAACTTGATATGGTTTTATGTTAAATAAAAGGGATAAAAATGAAGGCTGTGGAAAATGGAATGGAGTTTCTAGGGTAAAGGAAAGGCGGTAGAAAAAATAAAAGAGGTTTAAGGGTAAAGGAGATGTTGTAGATAAAGGAATGGAGGTTGTAGGACAGGTTGTAGAGAAAGGAATAGTGGTTCTAGAGTAAAGTGAAGATGGTAAAGGAAATGTTGTTGATAAAGCAATTTGGATAAAAGATTACTGAACAGCTGGGAATACAGGTAATTGACAGATATAGGTTAAAGTAAAGGAAAAAAGGTTGTAAGAAAAAACTTTTGGAGCTAAACTTATATGACCTTGAGCATAGACATTTATGGAATGTCCTGGGCTATGCCTCTCTTGTCTACGCTGGTAACATTTGTTGTTTGTTAGATTTAACAGTGGAAACTTTAAAGTTTCCCGTGGTCAGCAAATGAATCAAAGAGGAACCCCACCCTTGAGACTGAAGGAGTGGCTTATACTTCAGATAGAAAGTGGCCAGTATCCTGGTCTTCGGTGGGAAAATGAAAAGAAAACAATGTTCAGAATTCCATGGAAACATGCGGCCAAACATAACTACAGGGAAGAAGAAGATGCCGCTTTATTCAGGGTAAGACATAAACCAAATCTGGAATGTACAACCTTCTGAAGCATGCTCTTCTGCTAAGTCGGGTTATTATCATTTGGATTATATGTAAGTTCTATAAGTTTGGTGGTTACCTTGTTTGTCAGGCCTGGGCTATACATAAGGGAAAGTATCGAGAGGGAACCATCAAGGAAGACCCTTCAGTTTGGAAGACAAGACTCCGATGTGCCCTAAACAAAAGCCCAGACTTTGAGGAGGTCATGGAGTGCTACCATGACTGTGGTGAACCCTACAAACGCTATTGCATCGTTTCTGATCCTCAAGAGAAAACACGTAAGTCTCCTTTTTGGTACTGAACTGGTTTTTTAAAAGGAACCTTGAGAGATATCTAGAATTTACACAATTAGTAGTCATTTGGCTATTATGTTTTTATGTTTAGCTATATAAGCTTTTTGAAACTGAATGTATTTTAGATGAGGGGTCCAAAGAACCCATCAAGAATCTGCGGAAAGAAGAACCCTCAAGGACACCCACAATCAAAGTAACTAAAGCTTACTACTTGTCATATCTATAGTCAGTCTCCACTGCCCTCCTCCACAGGATAAGAAAATGTTGGATAGAGATGAAAGAGAGGGGTAAAGGATGTTCTGGATCTTCAAGGACAACAAAAGAAAACCAATAGGAAATAGTACACCGGCCCTTCAACTGACTTATCACTTGTCTTTAGTCTTTGTGTTGTTGTTGTTTTTTTTTTGTTTTTTTTAGTAATTTTGTTCTTTTCCTTATGTTCTATGTATAGACAGGAAGTAAAGCATTGGAAGGTCCATTAAATCCACATGGTTCTTCTGAACATCTGCAACTGCAAAGCCCAATCAGCCCAAAGGATGGAGGTGAGCTGTATTATAAGTAGTGGTCTAACAATGCTAACTCAATTCAGACAAAATCAACCAGGGTTGATTGATTCTTCAACCTCTGGTTAACGTCAAGGAATCCACATTGGACTATACATTTACTCTCTACTGACCAACCATGTAATGCTTAGACGAGCTGGAACTGCTAAAGCTACAGGCTATTGGAACTCATAGAGTGGAGTCCTGGTGGGAGACCCCTAATACGGTATATGGACAGGGGTTAGTCTTTACAATACCCCTTTAATAGGCTTGAAATGTGGGTTAAAAATATATTTTCGTTTTATCAAGTGTTCTCTGATATCCTTATATTTTTTCTTTTTTTTTCTGCCCAGAAAGTTTTTCTTTTCCAGTCATCTTACAGTCTCAAAACGATTATCATAAAGTAGCAGATGTTTCAAAGGAAGCCATTATCATCCCACCAGCATCCACTTCATCAGGTAAGACATGTCAGTCAGATTATTGATTTTATGGATTTCCTATTGGTATTCCATATACATCCATGCGCAGAGGTAGCAGTTGTGACTATGAGCTAGTGTCTGATGGGGCCTAAAGGTGCCATATAAGAAGAAATCAGTATTATAAATGGCACATGATAGGTGAGGGCCTTTTGTAAACTCTGCAAGGGGGCCCAGGAGTTTTAAGTTTCGTCATTCTTACACAAACACTCCTTTTCCAGACTGATCAATGATGTTCTTGCCTTATTACACCATGCTCTTGCCTTATTACAGCAGATTATTGGCTACATGTCCGCCTTTACTACCAGGGTAAGCTGGTCACTGAAGTCACCACGCAGACAGCTGAAGGGTGCCGCATTATCCCTCTGTCATCATCCGACCATGAACACATGCTGGGCTCATCGTACCCATTGCAGGATATCCCTTTACCACCACCCCAGGAGCTACATGGCATCCTGTCCCTAGAGATGCAACTGGTGGTCAAGAAGTTGTTGTTCCATCTGGACAAAGGAGTGGTGCTGTGGGTGGCACCTGAGGGGGTCTACATAAAACGCCAATGTCAAGTACGTGTCTACTGGACTGGTCCCCTAGCTCCTAATACTGACAAGCCTAACAAGCTGGAGAGAGAGAAGACCAGCAAGGTGTTGGACACAGAACGCTTCATGCATGGTAGGTAGAGCTGACTTAGATAGGTGGCTTTAACCACAACCTGAGCACAATGACATGTTCTCCATTCATATCAAGAGCTGCATGCACACTTCTGCTTGGTTTCCATAGCTCTCAGGCTGCATGATATAACATGTCACTACTTTTCCCAGGGTTTGTTCGTTGCATTCCTTCATATAATGCATTATGGGGGGGAATCTATAATTGGTTTTACACAGGTTTTTGGTGGTAAATTGTCATAAATTTTTGTGTAACTGGTAAATGGTTGCATTTTTTTTTTGTGCAACTCATTTAGACTCAGAAGAAAACAACTTGAATGTAGTTTGGCATGGTTGGGTTTTTGTAGTGGTCGCGGATTTATCAATTGCAACTTTTCAAAATGTTTGCTAAATTTTGGCGCAATCTCGCCAGCCCGGACCAAATTTAGAAACTTGTATACATCTAAGCTTCTTTGCAATTTATCAAATGCCTTGTTTCTTATTAAAGACTAATGATACTAGCTTAGCTCTGTCCCATGCTTTACACTGCAGCTCTGCTTGTTACTTTTGCTACTTTATTCAACAACAAACCTAGCCGGAAGTTAGTGCATGGAGTGCGGAGTGATTCAGGGGCAAGAAAAAATATAAACCATAATGGACAGCTACTATAGGGCCGTAAAACCCACACCCTATATACCCCACCCCTACCACCACCCATTACTTTTGTCTTATAGAGCTTCAGATGTATGTTAAAAACATGGGCCCCGAACCCCAGTATAAGATTCAGCTCTGCTTCGGAGAGGAATATCCAGGGTCAATGCAGAACCCCAAAAAGTATATAACTGCTCATGTGAGTATACAGTCCGGGGTATACAGGGGGTATGTGCACCATGTCATTTGTATGCACACCTCTGTCTAATATGTCGGTCACTTCCATATTCATAGGTGGAGCCGGTGTTTGCTCGAGAACTGCTTGTAAATGTAAAGACAAAACTAAGGAAGGACCCTATGGCCCACAAGATTCACTGCTGCATGAACGACTCACCCTGAATAATCCTGCACTTTTCTCCAAGCTGTCCCACTTTTTAGTTATATCTTATTTTTGGAAAGCTGGATGACAGCTAATATGGTAGCCATTATTGCATGGCATGATGGCAGTGGGGGGAAGAGTTAAAGGGGTACTCCGGTGCTTAGACATCTTATCCCTTATCCAAAGGATAGGGGATAAGATGCCTGATCGTGGGAGTCCCGCCACTGGGGACCCCCGTGATCTTGCACGCAGCACCCCGTTTGTAATCAGTCCCCGGAGTGTGTTCGTTCTGGGTCTGATTACGGGCGATCACAGGGCGGTCTGCGTGTGACGTCACGCCTGCGCCCCCGTGTGACGTCACGCTCCGCCCCTCAATTCAAGCCTACGGGAGGGGGCGTGATAGCTGTCACGCCCCCTCCCATAGGCTTGCATTGAGGTGCGGAGCGTGACGTCACACGGGGGGCGCAGGCGTGACGTCACACGCCGACCGCCCTGTGATCGCCCGTAATCAGAACCGGAGAGAACACTCTCCGGGGACTGATTACAAACGGGGTGCCGCGTGCAAGATCACGGGGGTCCCCTGCGGCGGGACTCCCGCGGTCAGGCATCTTATCCCCTATCCTTTGGATAGGGGATAAGATGTCTAAGCACCGGAGTACCCCTTTAAAGGGGTACTCCGGTGGAAAACCGGTGCCAGAAAGTTATACAGATTTGTAAATTGCTTCTATTAAAAATCTTACTTCTTCCAGTACTTGCTGTATGCTCCAGAGGAAGTTGTGAAGTTCTTTTCAGCCTGACCACAGTGCTGACACCTCTGTCCATGTCAGGAACTGTCCAGAGGAGAATCAAATCCCCATAGCAAACTCTCTTTCTCCGGACAGTTCCTGACACCGACAGAGGTGGCAGCAGAGAGCACTGTGGTCAGACTGGACAGAACTACACAACTTCCTCTGGAGCATACAGCAGCTGATAAGTACTGGAAGGTTTAAGATTTTTAAATAGAAATAATTTACAAATCTGTTCAGATTTCTGGCATCAGTTGATTTGAACACATTTGTTTTCCACCGGAGTACCCTTTTAAGGGATGCATTGCATAACTTATTCTTTTGTTGGACTCTAATGCTAGTCATATTGGTTACCACCCAGCTTTCCCCGAGATGTCAGCTCAATAGAGTTTTAAAAGGGGTACTCCGATGGGAAACAATTTTTTTTTTTCATATCGACTCTAGAAAGTTAAACAGATTTGTAAATTACTTCTATTAAAAACTCTTAATACTTCCAGTACTTATCAGCTACTGTATACTAGAGAAGAAGTTGAGTTGTTCTTTTCTTTCTGACCACAGTGCTCTCTACTTACACCTCTGTCTGTGTCAGGAACTGTCCAGATCAGGAGAGGTTTGCTATGGGAATTGCTTCTACTCCAGACAGTTCCTGAAACGGACAGAGGTGGCAGCAGAGAGCACTGTGGTCAGACTGAAAATAACTCCCCAACTTCCTCTGTAGTATACAGCAGCTAATAAGTACTGGAAGGATTACGTTTTTTTAATAGAAGCAATTTACAAATCTGTTTAACTTTCTGGCACCGGTTGATTTAAAAATAAATAAATGTTTTCCACCGGAGTACCCCTTTACGGATTTTACCCCTAAATTTTGTTTTTATGTTGGGATGGGGGTGGTCTCTTGCATTTAGTAAACAATTGCCCCTTATTTATTACTGATATTCACCTCTGCTCAGGGAACATAGTTAATTTCTTAAAAAAACAGCACCATATCTGCCAACATGTTGTGTAAGGTATTGCATCTCAGTTCTGTTAAAGTGAATCAAGTCAAGTTGTAATAGCACACACTGCCTGAGAACTGGTGTGGTGCTGTTTTTGGAAGAAATTAGCTCTATTTTACCAATCCTGGATAACTCCTTTAATGTGATGTAAAAATGCCAGAGTGGAAGGAACAGCTATCAGTGGACAAGAGCTCCTTCTCATTCCAGCAAAACAGAACTGATATTACAAGAACAAGACCCCTCATACATCACATTGTCATCAGCTTTGTCTCTATCATCCGAATACTTTGCCCTCCTTTTGTTCATAAAGGGAGTTTCCAGTCCTATGTAAATAAAGATTAATCACTATACAATCATTTCCATTGTGTTTCAATTACTAGTGTTTTTCAAGATCACCACATGCTGCCAGAGACTGGATACCTGCCCTTCTTATAGACCAAATAGGGACAAGCCACGCCCACTAATCACTCCCTCGGCCACACCCCTAGCCACGCCCCATCACACCAGCACATGCAGAATGGGAATACCTCTTCAACAGCAATAAGGTTGTCAGTCTGTCATCCAAGTTTAGGAGGACGTCCTATACAGGTGACAGACTGACAACAACCCAATCATTACCACAATGAGATTACATACAGTCATATCAGGTGACGTCTTCTCTGATTGGAATCGGTCAATTTCCTTTTTCTTCTCCATCTGGCCCAGACCATATGATGATTTCTTCCAGCTACGACTTATCTCTGCAGAACCTGTCGGAAGAAAATATTTCAGGCTCTGCATTTTATCATGACCTCTAATGCCCAAAGCTGTAAATATATTCGGATAAAACTTACCAGGAAAGTTAAAGGACCTTAACATGTATAGCTTGGAGGAAAGAAGAGACAGATGGGACATGATAGAGACTTTTAAATACATAAAGGGAATCAACACGGTAAAGGAGGAGAGGACATAGTTTTAAATTAGAGGGGCAAAGGTTTAAAAATAATATCAGGAAGTATTACTTTACTGAGAGAGTAGTGGATGCATGGAATAGCCTTCCTGCAGAGATGGTCACTGCAAATACAGTGAAGGAGTTTAAACATGCATAACATGGGATAAGCATAAGGCTATCCTTCATATAAGATATGGCCAGGGAATATTCATAGTATTCAGATTATTGGGCAGACTAGATGGGACAAATGGTTCTTATCTGCCGACACATTCTATGTTTCTGTAATTATAGGTGACCTGAGTAGGTAGGGCCCATCCGGAGAAAGTTGCCCCTATAGGTAAATTTGCCAGATCACTGTATGAAAACCCCTATATAACCTATGTAGATAGTAGGTAGCTGCACTATTAGCTTGGTAGCTAGTCCCCATATTATCTGGGCAGGAATGTATTAGACAGTAGGCAGCAGTTCCCCCACATAAGGTGGGTGGCAGTTCCCCCACATTAGATGGGCGGCAGTTCCTCCACATAAGGTGGGTGGCAGTTCCCCCACATAAGGTGGACAGCAGTTCCCCCACATTAGACGGGCGGCAGTTCCCCCACATTAGACGGGAGTCAGTTCCCCCACATTAGTTGGGCGTCAGTTCCCCCACATTAGATGGGCGTCAGTTCCCCCACATTAGATGGGCGTCAGTTTCCCCACATTAGATGGGCGTCAGTTCCCCCACATTAGATAGGCGGCAGTTCCCCTACATTAGATAGGAGGCAGATCCCCCACGTTAGGTAGACGGTAGTTCCCCCCACATTAGATAGGTGTTACGCCGAGCGCTCCGGGTCCCCGCTCCTCCCCGGAGCGCTCGCTACACTCCTCTCACTGCAGCGCTCCGGTCGGTTCCACGGACCCGGGGCGCTGCGATACCGCCTCTGGCCGGGATGCGATTCGCGATGCGGGTAGCGCCCGCTCGCGATGCGCACCCCGGCTCCCGTACCTGACTCGCTCTCCGTCAGTTCTGTCCCGGCGCGCGCGGCCCCGCTCCCTAGGGCGCGCGCGCGCCGGGTCTTTGCGATTTAAAGGGCCACTGCGCCGCTGATTGGCGCAGTGGTTCCAATTAGTGTTTACACCTGTGCACTTCCCTATATCACCTCACTTCCCCTTCACTCCCTCGCCGGATCTTGTTGCCTTAGTGCCAGTGAAAGCGTTTCCTTGTGTGTTCCTAGCCTGTGTTCCAGACCTCCTGCCGTTGCCCCTGACTACGATCCTTGCTGCCTGCCCCGACCTTCTGCTACGTCCGACCTTGCTTCTGTCTACTCCCTTGTACCGCGCCTATCTTCAGCAGCCAGAGAGGTTGAGCCGTTGCTAGGGGATACGACCTGGTCACTACCGCCGCAGCAAGACCATCCCGCTTTGCGGCGGGCTCTGGTGAAAACCAGTAGTGACTTAGAACCGATCCTCTAGCACGGTCCACGCCAATCCCTCTCTGGCACAGAGGATCCACTACCTGCCAGCCGGCATCGTGACAGTAGATCCGGCCATGGATCCCGCTGAAGTTCCTCTGCCAGTTGTCGCTGACCTCACCACGGTGGTCGCCCAGCAGTCACAACAGATTGCGCAACAAGGCCAACAGCTGTCTCAACTGACTGTTATGCTACAACAGTTACTACCACAGCTCCAGCAACCATCTCCTCCGCCAGCTCCTGTACCTCCTCCGCAGCGAGTGGCCGCTTCTGGACTACGACTATCCTTGCCGGATAAATTTGATGGGGACTCTAAGCTTTGCCGTGGCTTCCTTTCCCAATGTTCATTACACTTGGAGATGATGTCGGACCAGTTCCCCACTGAAAGGTCTAAGGTGGCTTTCGTAGTCAGCCTGCTGTCTGGAAAAGCCCTAGCTTGGGCCACACCGCTCTGGGACCGCAATGACCCCGTCACTGCCTCTGTACACTCCTTCTTCTCGGAAATTCGAAGTGTCTTTGAGGAACCTGCCCGAGCCTCTTCTGCTGAGACTGCCCTGTTGAACCTGGTCCAGGGTAATTCTTCCGTTGGCGAGTATGCCGTACAATTCCGTACTCTTGCTTCTGAATTATCCTGGAACAATGAGGCCCTCTGCGCGACCTTTAAAAAAGGCCTATCCAGCAACATTAAAGATGTTCTGGCCGCACGAGAAATGCCTGCTAATCTTCATGAACTTATTCACCTAGCCACTCGCATTGACATGCGTTTTTCCGAAAGGCGTCAGGAGCTCCGCCAAGATATGGACTCTGTTCGCACGAGGCGTTTCTTCTCCTCGGCTCCTCTCTCCTCTGGTTCCCTGCAATCTGTTCCTGTGCCTCCCGCCGTGGAGGCTATGCAGGTCGACCGGTCTCGCCTGACATCTCAAGAGAGGACACGACGCCGCATGGAGAACCTCTGCCTGTACTGTGCTAGTACCGAACACTTCCTGAGGGATTGTCCTATCCGCCCTCCCCGCCTGGAAAGACGTACCCTGACTCCGCACAAAGGTGAGACAATCCTTGATGTCCACTCTGCTTCTCCACGTCTTACTGTGCCTGTGCGGATGTCTGCCTCTGCCTTCTCCTTCTCTTCTGTGGCCTTCTTAGACTCTGGATCTGCAGGAAATTTTATTTTGGCCTCTCTCGTCAACAGGTTCAACATCCCAGTGACCAGTCTCACCAGACCCCTTTACATCAATTGTATAAACAATGAAAGATTGGACTGTTCCATACGTTTCCGCACGGAGCCCCTTCTAATGAGCATCGGATCTCATCACGAGAGGATTGAACTTTTGGTCCTCCCCAATTGCACCTCGGAAATTCTCCTTGGACTTCCCTGGCTTCAACTTCATTCCCCAACCCTGGATTGGTCCACTGGGGAGATCAAGAGTTGGGGGCCCTCTTGTTCCAAGGACTGTCTAAAACCGGTTCCCAGTAACCCTTGCCGTAACTCTGTGCTTCCTCCAGTAACCGGTCTCCCTAAGGCCTATATGGACTTCGCGGATGTTTTCTGCAAAAAACAAGCGGAGACTCTACCTCCTCACAGGCCTTATGATTGTCCTATCGACCTCCTCCCGGGCACTACTCCACCCCGGGGCAGAATTTATCCTCTCTCTGCCCCAGAGACTCTTGCCATGTCTGAATACGTCCAGGAGAATCTAAAAAAGGGCTTTATCCGTAAATCCTCCTCTCCTGCCGGAGCCGGATTTTTCTTTGTGTCCAAAAAAGATGGCTCTCTACGTCCTTGTATTGACTACCGCGGACTTAATAAAATCACGGTTAAGAACCGCTACCCCTTACCCCTCATCTCTGAACTCTTTGATCGCCTCCAAGGTGCCCACATCTTTACTAAATTGGACTTAAGAGGCGCCTATAACCTCATCCGCATCAGAGAGGGGGATGAGTGGAAAACAGCATTTAACACCAGAGATGGACACTTTGAGTATCTGGTCATGCCCTTTGGCCTGTGCAACGCCCCTGCTGTCTTCCAAGACTTTGTTAATGAAATTTTTCGTGATCTGTTATACTCCTGTGTTGTGGTATATCTTGATGATATCCTAATTTTTTCGGCCAATCTAGAAGAACACCGCCAGCATGTCCGTATGGTTCTTCAGAGACTTCGTGACAATCAACTCTATGCTAAAATTGAGAAATGTCTGTTTGAATGCCAATCTCTTCCTTTTCTAGGATACTTGGTCTCTGGCCAGGGACTACAAATGGATCCAGATAAACTCTCTGCCGTCTTAGATTGGCCACGCCCCTCCGGACTCCGTGCCATCCAACGTTTTTTGGGGTTCGCCAATTATTACAGGCAATTTATTCCACATTTTTCTACCATTGTGGCTCCTATTGTGGCTTTAACCAAAAAAAATGCCGATCCCAAGTCTTGGCCTCTTCAAGCGGAAGACGCCTTTAAACGACTCAAGTCCGCCTTCTCTTCGGCTCCCGTGCTCTCCAGACCTGACCCATCTAAACCCTTCCTATTGGAGGTTGATGCCTCCTCAGTGGGAGCTGGAGCTGTCCTTCTACAAAAAAACTCTTCCGGGCATGCTGTTACTTGTGGGTTTTTTTCTAGGACCTTCTCTCCGGCGGAGAGGAACTACTCCATCGGGGATCGAGAGCTTCTAGCCATTAAATTAGCACTTGAGGAATGGAGGCATCTGCTGGAGGGATCAAGATTTCCAGTTATTATTTACACCGATCACAAGAACCTCTCATACCTCGAGTCTGCCCAACGGCTGAATCCTCGTCAGGCCAGGTGGTCTCTGTTCTTTGCCCGATTTAATTTTGAAATTCACTTTCGGCCTGCTGATAAGAACATTAGGGCCGATGCTCTCTCTCGTTCCTCAGATGCTTCTGAAATTGAACTCTCTCCTCAACACATCATTCCTCCTGACTGCCTGATTTCCACTTCTCCAGCCTCCATCAGGCAAACTCCACCAGGAAAGACCTTTGTTTCTCCACGCCAACGCCTCGGAATCCTCAAATGGGGTCACTCCTCCCATCTCGCAGGTCATGCGGGCATCAAGAAATCTGTGCAACTCATCTCTCGCTTCTATTGGTGGCCGACTCTAGAGACTGATGTGGTGGACTTTGTGCGAGCCTGCACTATCTGTGCCCGGGATAAGACTCCTCGCCAGAAGCCCGCTGGTTTTCTTCTTCCTCTGCCTGTTCCCGAACAACCTTGGTCTCTGATTGGTATGGATTTTATTACTGACTTACCCCCATCCCATGGCAACACTGTTATTTGGGTGGTCGTTGATCGATTCTCCAAAATGGCACATTTCATCCCTCTTCCTGGTCTTCCTTCAGCGCCTCAGTTGGCTAAACAATTTTTTGTACACATTTTTCGTCTTCACGGGTTGCCTACGCAGATCGTCTCGGATAGAGGCGTCCAATTTGTGTCTAAATTCTGGAGGGCTCTCTGTAAACAACTCAAGATTAAATTAAATTTTTCTTCTGCATACCATCCTCAATCCAATGGACAAGTAGAAAGAATTAACCAGATCTTGGGTGACTATTTACGACATTTTGTTTCCTCCCGCCAGGATGACTGGGCAGATCTTCTACCTTGGGCCGAATTCTCGTATAATTTCAGAATCTCTGAATCTTCCTCCAAATCCCCGTTTTTCGTGGTGTACGGCCGTCACCCTCTTCCCCCCCTCCCTACCCCCTTGCCCTCTGGTCTGCCCGCTGTGGATGAAATTTCTCGTGATCTCTCCATCATATGGAGAGAGACCCAAAATTCTCTCTTACAGGCTTCTTCACGCATGAAGAGATTCGCGGATAAGAAAAGAAGAGCTCCTCCCATTTTTTCCCCTGGAGACAAGGTATGGCTCTCCGCCAAATATGTCCGCTTCCGTGTCCCTAGCTATAAGTTGGGACCACGCTATCTTGGTCCTTTCAAGATTTTGCGCCAGATTAATCCTGTCTCTTACAAACTTCTTCTTCCTCCTTCTCTTCGTATTCCTAATGCCTTTCATGTTTCTCTTCTTAAACCACTTATCATTAACCGTTTCTCTCCCAAATCTGTTCCCCCCACTCCTGTCTCCGGCTCCTCGGACATCTTCTCCGTCAAAGAAATTTTAGCATCTAAAAAGGTCAGAGGGAAAACCTTCTTTTTAGTGGATTGGGAGGGTTGTGGTCCAGAAGAGAGGTCCTGGGAACCTGAGGACAATATCCTGGACAAAAGTCTGGTCCTCAGGTTCTCAGGCTCCAAGAAGAGGGGGAGACCCAAGGGGGGGGGTACTGTTACGCCGAGCGCTCCGGGTCCCCGCTCCTCCCCGGAGCGCTCGCTACACTCCTCTCACTGCAGCGCTCCGGTCGGTTCCACGGACCCGGGGCGCTGCGATACCGCCTCTGGCCGGGATGCGATTCGCGATGCGGGTAGCGCCCGCTCGCGATGCGCACCCCGGCTCCCGTACCTGACTCGCTCTCCGTCAGTTCTGTCCCGGCGCGCGCGGCCCCGCTCCCTAGGGCGCGCGCGCGCCGGGTCTTTGCGATTTAAAGGGCCACTGCGCCGCTGATTGGCGCAGTGGTTCCAATTAGTGTTTACACCTGTGCACTTCCCTATATCACCTCACTTCCCCTTCACTCCCTCGCCGGATCTTGTTGCCTTAGTGCCAGTGAAAGCGTTTCCTTGTGTGTTCCTAGCCTGTGTTCCAGACCTCCTGCCGTTGCCCCTGACTACGATCCTTGCTGCCTGCCCCGACCTTCTGCTACGTCCGACCTTGCTTCTGTCTACTCCCTTGTACCGCGCCTATCTTCAGCAGCCAGAGAGGTTGAGCCGTTGCTAGGGGATACGACCTGGTCACTACCGCCGCAGCAAGACCATCCCGCTTTGCGGCGGGCTCTGGTGAAAACCAGTAGTGACTTAGAACCGATCCTCTAGCACGGTCCACGCCAATCCCTCTCTGGCACAGAGGATCCACTACCTGCCAGCCGGCATCGTGACAATAGGCAGAAGAACTCCCACCTAATGTATACATTTACAAGCCTAATAACAGAGAATAAATAGGCAAGAGGTTTTTCTAAGGGAGGCAGCAGTACCCCCACCCAAGGGACGCAGAAGTACCTACAGTCACAACATCCCACTGCAACCCCCCCCACAGCTCGCTCACCGCCATGCCATACATACTTACAGCTGTTAAGGTCCTCTTTCTCAGTCTGTTCCCTCCGGATGATGACCTCTTCTCTTCTGTGCTCTTCCTCTGTGCTCTGGCGTCTGATAATGTCACACGTGCGCCAGAACGCAGAGGAACATTTGAGCCTCTTGCGTCTGCTGGCTTACTGTAGCCAGGGACACAAGAGTGATTGACAGGGTGAGGAGCCAATGGCTCTTCACCCTGTCAAACTTTTTACCGAGCGGCACATTTAACTGTAGATACCTCGTAAGAGGCATTTACAGTTAAATGCGGGACATGTGGGGGCCGTTCCGGGCGGGAATGTCCCGTTGGATCCAGGACGGTTGGGAGGTATGCGGGAGTTCCCTGGCATAACAAAAATAAATAAATAACCAATTTTTAGTGCAAAGCATGTTTGAACAAAATTTGCAACATGTTGGGGGAGATTTATCAAAACCTGTGTGCAGGTGCAGGTCTCTTTAAAAATGAAAGAAGCAATCTGATTGGTTGCCATGGCCAACTGCACCACTTTCCTCTACACAAGTTTTGATAAACTCCCACTTTGTGTTTTACACTCCACCCAATTGGTAGAAAGGGGACATGGCCCCCTCGGCCCATCACATTTACCAAACTTTATGCCATAAAATTGGCATATATTGTAGATATGAACAACAAGAAAAAAACGTGGTTTCAAATGGCAGGAAAGGCTCAACCCCAAATGCAGTTGTGCATTTATACGGGGGAGCAGATTCTGCACTTGTGGTCTGTTGCTAGGGGCGATCCCCACCATAAAATGCATACAATGGGGAATGCCTGCAACAGACTACAAGTGCCACAATGGCATCCTACACCCGATGAAAAGTGTGGATGAGTAATACATAAATGTAGGTGCACTACTGTGGTAGATGTAGACAGTAGCATATGACTAATCCTCAAAATGATGTTAAAATTGAGACATTAGCCAGTATATCTTATATGAAGAACATACCTGAGCCCGCACACCACGCCAAGGTTTCTCAAGTGGCACGGGACCTAACACTAAACCTACCTGTGCCGTATTGTCATACTTATTGTAGGCCCCAGAAATAAACCCCTATGTTTAATAGAATAATAGTATGATGTGTCCGCCATGTTGTATGTTCTAAATAGACAACAGTGTATTCTAAAGTTCTTCTCTACAAGTGCCAGTCTGGGAGATATTTATGGCTGTTTAGATAAGACAGGTGAGGGGGCTAGTTACAGGGTGCCTACAGCTGTTGCATTAGTTGCAGATTGATCTCTCTCCCACCAAGCGATCGCTCCACCCATTGAAGCAGACAGGCTCCCTCTGATCACCTGACTAGTGAGTCAGATCTCGGCCACATTGCAACCTGGGAAAAATCTGAGACAACAGTCATTTTGTATGCTGATAAAAATAAATATTGGGGTGAAAATCACAGAAGAATTGTGAGAAAACCGTCACACACAGATACAGACACCATATTATGAACTACACTAACTTTACAGCCCCTGTAGCATAGTCAAATAAAAACAAATCCTGGAATACCCCTTTAAGTTCAGATTAGCAAAAGAGCGGTCTTAAAATGCAGCCCTTAAGTAAATCTTCCTCAGGGTATGCGTTGGTTGTTATGGGCAACAAAGACAGGTTTTTTTTTTTTTTTTTAGACAGATTTGATAAATGAGGCCCACGGACCTTGGCTCTAATTTCTTAAACTGCTGTGGAAAAAATAAAGTGGAGCTCTGATCAGCTGCTAAGGTTTACAACAACTAATGCCTAGCAGCTAGACTATGGCCACGTGCAGCCTTTTGGGCTGTCTTTTGAGCCATAATACAGCCATTCTACTAAACTATAAAAAAACAAAAAAAACTAGTAATTCACATTCAGTAAAATTTGCTCAGTTTAAGTCCCAAGAATGCATAATGGTATTTGCTATAGCAAAAGAAAAAAAAATACTGATGTCTGAATTTTTTTTTAAACAGCAGAAAAATGGCTGAAAATTTTTGCATGAAAAAAGCCTTTTTTTTCTCTAGAAATACATCAAAAATAAGTGCGCACTTAACCTAAGGCTGTTGCCCATAGCAACCAATTACAGCTCAGCTTTCACTTCTCAAATTGCTCTGGTGAAATGAAAGCTGAGCCTTGGTTGCTATCGGCAACAAAGACAGTCTTTTATACAATATTGATGCCTATTTGTTAGAGGGGTGGTTTATTTTTAACACTCACTTACCTGACAATTCCTAAGTCAATGTTACATTATGTAATAGAATCCTACAGGACTATGGTGCGGTTTTTTTCCTGTTTTTTTATCTAATTTTTGTGAATAATAGCGGTGTCACAGTACATACCCTATCAAGCAAAACTGGGACTGTAAAAAATCTAAGTTGCCCTGTACAACTTTAACCGTGAAGTGTGTAAAGATCGAAGATGATGATGAAGTTGGGGGGTTCCGATGAACATTCACCATATTTTGCACCATAATGATGCTAGGGACACATAGGTTCAGATCTTATTTATTACAGGTCAAACATGTGGCTTCAATACAGCATCTACTTAGTAATTCTTGCAACATACATTCCATATTTACATTCCCGCAGGATGCTGTACGGGTATGAATACACTGTCTTCCTGCCCCCATTAAACCTATCTGTTGTTATCCCGCAAAAAAAAACAAAAAAAAACAGGATGCTGGTGTATACTGTTAAGAGCAGCAGCGGACCCAATTCACTTCTATGGCCAAATGGAGTTAAAGGGGTACTCCGGTGGAAAACAATTTTTTTTCAAATCAACTGGTGCCAGAAAGTTAAACAGATTTGTAAATTACTTCTATATAAAAATCTTAACCCTTCCAGAAACTTATTAGCTGCTGTATGTTCCACAGGAAGTTCTTTTCTTTTTTGAATTTCTTTTCAGTCTGACCACAGTGCTCTCTGCTGACACTGTCAGTATAAGGAACTGTCGAGAGCAGGAGCAAATCCCTAAAGCAAACCTCTCCTGCTCTGGACAGTTCCTTTTACGGACAGAGGTGTCAGCAGAGAGCACTATGGACAGACAGAAAAGAAATGAAAAAAGAAAAGAACTTCGTCTGGAACATACAGCAGCGGATAAGTACTGGAAGGATTAAGATTTTTATATTGAAGTAATTTACAAATTACAAGTTGATTTAAAAAAAAAATTAAAAAATTTCAACCGGAGTACCCCTTTAACCCTAGTGACTCTGTTCGGGACATATCCACTCATGACAGGGTCTGTTGTGCTTTTAAAATACGGTTTGGCCATCAAAGTAAATAGGGTCCGCTGCTCCCGTTAACGGTATACGACAACATCCCGTTTTCGGCGGGAGGCCAACAGATACAATTAACGAGGGCAGAGTGATCGTACCCTCAAGTAGTGGTCCTTCAACTGTTGAGGGACTACAGCTGCAGCGAGTTGTAGTTTCCCCATAGCTGGAGGGCCATTAACACAATGCATTACACAATTTACTTAAAGGGACATGCCAGGCAAAACCGATACTCTGTGTAATGCCTAGTGCAGGGTGGAGCATGACACAGGAAATTGCTGAATCATGCCCCACCCTCTTAATCTTTGCATTAGTCACAGCACAGTGTATCAGTTTCTTCAGATTGTTTCTTTAAAGGGGTATTCCAGGCAAAAACTTTTTTTTATATATCAACTGGCTCCGGAAAGTTAAACAGATTTGTAAATTACCTCTATTAAAAAATCTTAATCCTTCCAATAGTTATTAGCTTCTGAAGTTGAGTTGTTGTTTTCTGTCTAACTGCTCTCTGATGACTCACGTCCCGGGAGCTGTGCAGTTCCTATGGGGATATTCTCCCATCATGCACAGCTCCCGTGACGTGAAATCATCATTGAGCAGTTAGACAGAAAACTTCAGAAGCTAATAACTATTGGAAGGATTAAAATTTTTTAATAGAAGTAATTTACAAATCTGTTTACCTTTCCGGATCCAGTTGATATATAAAAAAAAGTTTTTGCCTGGAATACCCCTTTAACCTAGTGTTTTCCAAACATTTTGTCTCCAGCGGTTGCAAAACTACAACTCCCAGCATGCCCGGACCGGGCATGCTGGTAGTTGTAGTTTTGAAACCGCTGGAGACACAATGTTTGAAAAACACTGCTTTAACCTAATGCTACAATGTGTATCAATTTGTTAATTTCCGCAAAAAAAAAAAAATGAATAAAAAAAAATGGTGTAACTACAATGTGCACATTTTCCGTAAACCATATAGGGTCTTATGGACACACCCCATTTTGTACGTGTTTGGGTCTGAATGTCAACATGGCAGTGTCGCTGGCAACAGTGCTTCGGGACAGAATTGGAAATTAGTGCTGGTTTAACACTAAGATCACAACTACATGAGGTGGGATATTGGTGGAAGAAGATAGTGTGTGTAGTTATTTTTATTTTGTGGTGGGGGGGGGGGCTGGTTGGTTACTATTGTTACTATTGCTTTATAGTTTAAGGGCTCGTTCACACAAGTGGATTTATTTGCTGGTTTCCTGCAGCGTGTTTGAAAGGGGGCAGGCCCATTGAAATCAATAGGGTCTGAGGCAGATTTTCTGCAGCAGAAATTCTGCAGCAGAAAATCTGCTGCGGACAGCCTCAGAGAGCCCGTCCCTTTTCAAGCAGGCTGCGGGAAACCAAAAAACAAAATCAGCTCGTATGAATGATCCCTAATGGTGCATATGTGCATGGTGGCAACTGCTATGGGACCAGTTTAGGCTCTGTTCATTCCCTTCCTCAATGGAGCAGGAATACCCCATAAACTAAGGTGGAAAAAACTCTGGTAGGGTTCATGCTATCCTCTGGGGATGTAGTAATAGGGATATAGGGGGAGATTTATCATTGCATTTAGAGCTTTTTTTTTTTTGCTTACTCTGGACGAACAAGATGCCGCACATGCTCAGTTTTCCCTTTGCAGTGGTTGTGAATTTATGAAGTGCGCATGTCGCACGTAGGCATAAAAATGTAGCATACCCCCTCCAAAAAGTTGCAAGTTAAAGGGGTGCCAGAAAGTTAAACAAATTTGTAAATCACTTCTATAAAAAAAAAATCTTAATCTTCCAGTACTTATTAGCTAATGAATACTACAAAGGAAATTATTTTCTTTTTGGAACACAGAGCTCTCTGCTGACATCATGAGCACAGTGCTCTCTGCTGACATCTCTGTCCATTTTAGGAACTGTCCAGAACAGCATATGTTTGCTATGGGGATTTTCTCCTACTCTGGACAGTTCTTAAAATAGACAGAGATGTCAGCAGAGAGCACTGTGGTCATGATGTCAGCAGAGAGCTCTGTGTTCCAAAAAGAAAAGAATTTCCTCTGTAGTATTCAGCAGCTAATAAGTACTGGAAGGATTAAGATTTTTTAACAGAAGTAACTTACAAATCTTTTTAACTTTCTGGCACCAGTTGATTTAAAAAAAAAAAAAAGTTTTCCACCGGAGTACCCCTTTAACGACGCAGGACGTATATTTACGTCCTGCGCCGGCTCCCGCGATATGAAGTGGGATCGCGCCGCGATCCCGCATCATATCGCGTCGGTCCCGGCGCTAATCAACGGCCGGGACCCGCGGCTAATACCACACATCGCCGATCGTGGCGATGTGCGGTATTAACCCTTTAGAAGCGGCGGTCAAAGCTGACCGCCGCTTCTAAAGTGAAAGTGACCCGGCTGCTCAGTCGGGCTGTTCGGGACCGCCGCGGTGAAATCGCGGCGTCCCGAACAGCTGACCGGACACTGGGAGGGCCCTTACCTGCCTCCCCGGCGTCCGATCGGCGAATGACTGCTCCGTGTGTGAGATCCAGGCAGGAGCAGTCAAGCGCCGATAACACTGATCACAGGCGTGTTAATACACGCCAGTGATCAGGATGAGAGATCAGTGTGTGCAGTGTTATATCCTATGGGACCTATAACACTGCAAAAAAAATGTCAAAAAAAAAGTGTTAATAAAGGTCATTTAACCCCTTCCCTAATAAAAGTTTGAATCACCCCCCTTTTCCCATAAAAAAAATAAAACAGAGTAAAAAAAATAAAAAATAAACATATGTGGTATCGCCGAGTGCGTAAATGTCCGAACTATAAAAATATATCATTAATTAAACCGCACGGTCAATGGCGTACGCGCAAAAAAAATTCCAAATCCAAAAAAGCGTATTTTGGTCACTTTTTATACCATTAAAAAATGAATAAAAAGTGATCAAAAAGTCCTATCAAAACAAAAATCATACCGATAAAAACTACCGCCCCGTACGTGGAAAAATAAAAAAGTTATAGGGGTCAGAAGAGAACATTTTTAAACGTATAAATTTTCCTGCATGTAGTTATGATTTTTTCCAGAAGTGCGACAAAATCAAACCTATATAAGTAGGGTATCATTTTAACCGTATGGACCTACAGAATAATGATAAGGTGTAATTTTTACCGAAATATGCACTGCGTAGAAACGGAAGCCCCCAAAAGTTACAAAATGGCGTTTTTTTTTCAATTTTGTCGCACAATTATTTTTTTTTCCGTTTCGCCGTGCATTTTTGGGTAAAATGACTAATGTCACTGCAAAGTAGAATTGGTGACGCAAAAAATAAGCCATAATATGGATTTTTAGGTGGAAAATTGAAAGGGTTATGATTTTTAAAAGGTAAGGAGGAAAAAACGAAAGTGCAAAAACGGAAAAACCCTGAGTCCTTAAGGGGTTAAAGCTACGTCAGGCCTGGCTTACAAAGCTGCCATTGGAGGGCACGTTAAAAAAAAGTCTCACAAAAAGTCACAACTGAGACTTTTTGTGCAGAAAAGTTAGAGGATAAGAGGAATCATACAAAATGTTGTTCTGAAGTTATTGCTTGTTTTTTTTTGCCAAATTTATCAACCCCCCCTTTATAGCCCCTGTAGCATAGACAAATAAAAATAAATATTGGGGTGAAACTCACATAAGAATTGTGATAAAACCGTCACACGCAGGTACAGACACTATATTATGAACTACACTAACTTTACTGCCCCTGTAGCATAGTCAAATAAAAAAAATCCCTGGAATACCCCTTTAAATATGTCACACATAAGCAAAAAATATGACTTCAAAATTCACTTTTCAAAGACAACAATGATAAATCTCCCCCACACATTGACCCTATGCCTGGGGGTCCACAGGCTCCCCTGAAATAAGAGGTAGCAAAGCCTGTAGCAATGGGAAGTGCAGAAACGTCATGATGCACCATGCAAATTGTACAATGATGTATCCAAACTAGAGGGATCTCAGATGTAGCAGAGGTGAAAATGTTCTTTCATTCCCAACATGCTGAAATGGCAAGTTCAGTTCTGCTACATCTGTAACTTGCATTACAAATGAATGCTTCATACATATTGTGCATGGAGCTCCTACACAGAGTGATGTCATCTTATATGGCAATGATGTCATCTTATATGGCAGTGATGTCATCTTATTTTTCACCAAGGTCCATGATTTGTATCAGATCTATAACCCAAGCATAAAGCTATTTATCCAGCATAGTAGGATCAGGCCCAGGAGATGCTCACATGGACTCCCAGCCTACAAGATGGTATCCATAAAGTCCTGAGGTACTTTTCAAGGGAAGCTTCAGGAGGTGGCAGTGGGACCATAATCTATTGATCCCGATCCTTTGTGCTTTCATCTCGAAAATTCCTTAAAGCATGTCTAGATAATGGAGGTTCACTGGTCACTCATTATGGCTTTAGAAGTATGGCTTGGCTTCCTTGGTTACCCATCAGATGCTCATTCGGCCATTGAGGTCAGACATCCGGAGCTACTGACCTTCAGAAATCGGTTTGCTGCCGTCACGGCAAATACATTCTTCTGTTGAGAACAAACAAAAAGGTGCTTTAAATCATTTTATCATAAAGCACAGCTTTTCCAGGCCCCTGAATGTATCCTGGACAGTTATTTATTAAGAGAAATCATAACTAGGCATCTAGGCATATTTCTAACACCCAGCTTTCCCATACACCCATCTGAACTCTGGAAATGGCATAGCTGCTTAGTTATACAAATATAGTTGACCAGAAATGTTGACTCCATAACTAGGCATGTTTACCATTCAGGAGTCTGAAGAAGCTGAATGACATTTTTATGGGAGCTGTATTAGCATATATAATAGTGGTCACCCAGCTATCCCAGAAACAAGAAACCTGTGCCTAAGGCTGTTCATGGATTTCTGAAGTGAAGACTGGCCGATGACTGATCTTGATTTAAAAAAATGTGAATTGGAGAACGTGAGGGAGAAGGACATTGAAAGCTCAGTAATATTATATTCAAGCCAACAAAGCTCAACCAAAGATACTGGTCCTAAAGTTTTGTGCCAGGAAAATGTCTCCACCAAAGTGACAAGCAAATGATAACTACAGGATTAAGACGGCTGTAAACACAGACCTTCCAGCGCCTCCTCATCATGTATTTCCTCAACTCCATCTGTGATTTCAGGAGACGGTTGCAGAGCTTTGCTTTCCTGGCAAGATCATTCAGCCATGGGTGCTTGAGACACTGACTAGCACTCATACGCCCACTAGGAAGAAAATACAAAATAATTAAATACTGCCCCTTATAAATATAACTGCACAACATATAACTACTATAATACTGCCCCCTATGTACAAGAATATAACTACTATAATACTGCCCCCTATGTACAAGAAAATAACTACTATAATACTGATCCCTATTTACAAGAATATAACTACTATAATACTGCCTGATATGTACAAGAATATAACTACTATAATACTGTCCCCTAGGTACAAGAATATATCTACTATAATACAGCTCCTATGTACAAGAATATAACTACTATAATACTGTCTCCTATGTACAAGAATATAACTACTTTAATACGGTCTCCTATGTACAAGAATATAACTACTATAATACTGTCCCTATGTACAAGAATATAACTACTATAATACTGTCCCCTATGTACAAGATTATAACAAATATAATACTGCCCCCTTATACATACTAGACTATAACTACTATAATACTGCCTCCTATATATACTAGAATATAACTACTATAATACTACCTCCTATGTACAAGAATATAACTACAGTATTACTGCTTCAATTACATATTTATTCTCTATGTAGTAGATCCTGTATTGCACTCAATCTTGCCTTCCAGCACGGTCACATAGTCACAGTCATCTGAATAATGTAGCTGTCGGCACTCATCACAGATGTTGTCATTTGATGGCGGCAGTGGAATTTAAGAGACTGAATGCCCAGACATTGCTATGTGGCACACTATAAGGTCTACACTCTATTTTTATATAAAATTATATTTTGGAAACTTTTTAATTGCAGCTGGTACAATGCCCATTATTGACACAGGCATCTCATCTGTACCCATAGCATTGCTATGGGTACAGGATGAAGAATGCACATTAATATCCCAGTATCCAAATAAAATTATTAATATTAACAGATATACATATATTATACAGCACTATGCCATCATGCACAGCAAAGAGCAATCTCATGGTTGCTAAGTGGTTGATCCAGGTATTGTACCCATCCCCACAAGTCTCAAATATGCCTTAGTCATCCCCAGACAAAAAACTTTGTAGAGGAGTCTTCTGAAGTTTAGGGTTCTGACCTCTTTTCTTTCACCAGTAGATTAGATATAAAGTCTTTGGCTTCATCTGATACCAGCTCAAAAGGTTCTTCATCAAAGTCTGCATCACCCATCAACACATTGTTCATCGTCTCTGTGTCATTAGCTCCCAGAAAAGGGGACAATCCACTTACCCTGTGGGGGTCCAAATATATTACTGACAAAGAGCTATAGATCATACCAAGTAACTACATGCATGCAGGGATTTAATTACTATAATACTGCCCCTGATGTACAAGAATATAACTACTATAATACTGACTCCTATGTACAAGAATAAAACTACTATAATACTGTCCCTATGTACAAGTATAAAACTACTATAATACTGCCCCTATGTACAGGAATATAACTACTATAATACCGCCCTCTATATACAACAATATAACTTCTATAATACTTCTCCATATGTACAAGAATATAACTACTATAATACTGTCCGGTATGTACAAGAATATAACTATTATAATACATAATTCTATGTACAAGAATATAACTACAATAATACTGCCCCCTATATACAATAATATAACTACTATAATACATCCTCCTATGTACAAGAATATAACTACTATAATACTGCTCCCTATATACAAGAATATAACTACTATAATACTGCCCTCAATATACAAGAATATAACTACTATAATACTGCCCTCAATATACAAGAATATAACTACTATAATACTGCCCTCTATATACAAGAATATAACTACTATAATACTGCCCTCAATATACAAGAATATAACTACTATAATACTGCCTTCTATATACAAGAATATAACTACTATAATACAGCCCTCTATGGACGTCAAACACATTACCCACCCATACACCTATAGTATATAGACATGTCACACCATATAATATTACATCATGTATGTGATTACACCAACACTCCACATGTCTGTCGGGAAAGAAACTTGATCAAAGTTGATGACTTCTGGTGACAAAAATTCGGAGGTCCCAAAAGAAACTTTGAGCTTGTTCTGTGGTTTATACCTATAGGGATGAGGGTCGGGAGTAAGAACATCCAGATGGCATTTATAACACAGATGGTTGAATACTGCACAAAGATACACCGCAGCCATGTGCAAGAAACTCACCTCCGGGCGAGGCCAAAGTCTATGATTTTCACCTTGTGGCTGATGGGAGACACGCACACTATGTTTTCTGGCTGGAAATGTAAAAAAAAAAAAAAGAATTGGGACAAATGTTAGTGTATTTGTCACTCATCTTTCTACAGGTCCTGAACCCTCTCTTGTATTGCTCTACCTGTCAGTCTTCACTCCATGCTTAGAATTCTATTCAGATATATGAGTGTTTCATTCCATTGCCATACCATGCCACATCCCCTAAATATTTTGTAAATCCACTTTTATACACCCTTCTTCCCCTTTCCTACTTCTAGATGTGTCAGTCTACACTGAAGTTCTTGCATTGCATTCTTTACCAAGAACAAGGCAGCATTTGCTTAAAGGGGTACTCCAGTGAGAATTTATTATTTTTTTAAATTGACTGGTGCCAGAAAGTTAAACAGATTTGTAAATTACTTCTATTAAAAAATCTTAATCCTTCCAGTACTTATCAGCTGCTGTATACTACAAAGGAAGTTGTATTTCTTTCTGAAATTCCTTTCAGTCTGACCACAGTGCTCTCTGCTGACACCTCTGTCCACGTTAGGAACTGTCCAGAGTACAAGCAAATCCCCATAGCAAACCTATTCTGCTCAGGACAGTTTCTCATACGGACAGAGGTGTCAGCAGAGAGCACTGTGGTCAGACAGAAAAGAACTATACAACTTCCTCTGGAGCATACAGCAGCTGATAAGTATTGGAAGGATTAAGATTTTTAAATGGAAGTAATTTACAAAGCTGTTTAACTTTGTGGCACCAGTTAATTAAAAAAAATGTGTTTTCCACCAGAGTACCCATTTAATTTATGGCTGAAGCCTATTAAAGGGGAACTCTGGCGCTTAGACATATAGTTAGTATGGTTGAAAAAAGACATATGTCCATCAAGTCCAACCAGGGAATTGAAGGGAAGGGTGTAAGGGGATAAGGGAAGGGATGTAGTTTTATAATTCTGCATAAGCATTAATGTTATTTTGTTCCAGGAATGTATCTAACCCTGTTTTCAAGCTGTTAATTGTTCCTGCTGTGACCAGTTCCTGAGGTAGACCGTTCCATAAATTCACAGTCCTCACGGTAAAAAAGGCGTGTCGCCCCTTTCGACTAAACCTTTTCTTCTCCAGACGGAGGGAGTGCCCCCTCGTCCTTTGGGGGGGTTTAACCTGGAACAGTTTTTCTCCATATTTTTTGTATCCCCCAAAGGATAGGGGATAAGATGCCTGATCGCGGGGGTCCCGCCGCTGGGGACCCCCGTGATCTTGCACGCAGCACCCCAGTTAAGATCAGTCTCCGGAGCATGTTCGCTCCGGGTCAGATTACCGGCGACCACGGGGCCGACGGCCCCGTGGTCGCCGGTAATCAGACCCGGAGCGAACATGCTCCGGGGACTGATTTTAACTGGGGTGCTGCGTGCAAGATCACGGGGGTCCCCAGCGATCAGGCATCTTATCCCCTATCCTTTGGATAGTGGATAAGATGTCTAAGCGCCAGAGTACCCCTTTAAGGGGGGAACTGTTTACCCAGCTGATATTTTCTGCAAGTCACTCCACATTGGCCGGTCCCACCACCCTACTCTCTGTAGAGATCTCTCTTTTATGGCAGCTGCGACTATCCTATGGCCCTGAGCCAATGTATAGGAAAGTGTTTGTAAGGCTCATGAGCATGAAGACAAAACACTCCCCAACCTGGTACCACGCTGGTGTTAGATATCACTCAATACATAGGGCTACTGTGTAGACTTGGGGGGCTACACTGATAACAAGAGCTGTCCAAGGACTACATGTGCAATAAACAGATCTCCCCCCAGCAAATCCCCTCCTGGTACTTGGTTACAAGGAAAGAACTTACTGTGAGTTTTTCCCAAAGGTCACAGGTTATATGTGCTGTAAGCAAACTGATGGAGCACTCCACCTAATCCAAGAGGATTTGGATCCCAGGCGTCTTATAGGTTCCTATTAATATGCCCCTACTCCTTCACCCTCAGGGAAGTGTCATAAACAGGGCCAAGAAAATATATTAATAAGGATCTGACAGAGCAGGAATCTGAGCCGCATGGCTGAAAGAGTTACTGAAGGTTCACATCCTAAGGGTCATTGCAGATTGTTAAATTCTCCAGATTATGGGACACTATAAGGCTGGGTTCACACCACGTTTTTGCAATACAGTTTTTTATCAGGTTTTTGATTAAAAAAAAACGATTCCTCAAAACCTGACTAAACTGTATCAAAACGTGTGTACAAAGTTATATCTGTATACGGTTTTAAGAAAAAAAACGTATACGTTTTGAACTTTTCACTCCATTATGAATAAAGTTTCACTTGTTTGATTGAAATTCCAAGAAAAAAAAAGTCAAAAACCGTATGGTGAAAACTGGATGGAACCGTACACACATACAGTTCTGTACGGTTCCCATTGACTCCCATGTTAAAAAAAACGTAAGAAAAGAAAAACGGAGACACCTGTATACAATATGGTGCATACGGTTTTGAATGGAAAGTCTGTGACCACGGTTTGCTGTACGGTTGCATTTTTTTTTTTTAAACGTATCCAAAAACTGTATAGAAAAATCGTGGTGTGAACCCACCCATACAGTGTTTCTCAAGCGCGGTCCTCAAGACCCCCCAACAGGTCATGTTTTCAGGATTTCCTTAGTCTTTCACAGGTGATATAATTGTGGTGATACATGACAAGAATTATATCATCTGTGAAAGACTAAGGAAATCCTAAAAACATGACCTGTTGAGGGGACTTGAGGACCGCGCCTGAGAAACACTGCACTAGAAGACAATGATAGGAAAGTGCGTGGTTCTTCTAGGATACAGGATCATTTAGATTGATCGGATCAAATGCAATCTTTGGTAAGTACAGAACAGACATTCAAGGGGTATACCTTTGCGCTGCAGGATCTGGATGTATTACCCTCCAATCACATACAAAGCTGTATCCAGAATGCTGTTGGTTTAAAGGACCTAATATTTTCAGCAGTATTCACTGCTATACCCAAGAGGGTATAGTTTTGCTTAGTATGAGCTGGATGTATTATACTCCAACCACATTTAAAGTTGTATCCAAGATTGTGTGATTTTTCTCTGCTCTGAGTTCACATACAGTATTTGGTTTCATTAAAAAAAAAAAGCCTTTTCAACATTTTCTACTTAAAAACCACAAGTTGTCATCAGTTTTTATCATCAGGTTGTCTTTTAAATAAGTACCATAAAATAGCGCTGGAGACACCAAAACTGGAGACACAGCTCCCGCATAAAATGCGGGTGCTGCAGGGAGATTGCCGGGGGTCCCAGCGGCGGGCCCCCCGTGATCAGACATCTTATCCCCTATCCTTTGGATAGGGGATAAAATGTTTTTGCTCGGAATACCCCTTTCACTGCATACAGAGATCCTTGCTGCGCTGAAATGCTCCCTGTCACCCCCACCTGAATGCTCCTTTTCCCTCCCTCCATCGAGCATTGAAGATGGCGTCTTGGATTGGAATGTGGTAGAGATAAGGAATAGGTAGAAGGAGTTTTAACCAATTAGCTGCTTTTTACCCCCAATCCACCTCACTTCCTGCACACAGCATTGTATAACCGTATAAAAAAAAAAAACTGTAGTCTCTTCCTCTGTAATAAAAGAAAGTATCATCTCAGTTAAAAGGTGTCTGGGTGGTCTTTCTGGCCCTGTGCACCGCTTCTGATCAGGAAAGGGGTAGATCTTCACTGGGTACAACCAGGATCTATTTCACTGTTAGTTGTACAGTCATATCCAAGGCCTCTGCCCCATATGAGGAAACTAGTGCTATGAAAGTGTTACGCCTAGCGCTCCGGGTCCCCGCTCCTCCCCGGAGCGCGTACGGCGTCTCTCTCTCCGCAGCGCCCCGGTCGGTCCCGCTGACCGGGAGCGCTGCACTGTCATGGCCGTCGGGGATGCGATTCGCACAGCGGGACGCGCCCGCTCGCGGATCGCATCCCAGGTCACTTACCCGTTCCCGTCCCCTGCTGTCATGTGCTGGCGCGCGCGGCTCCGCTCTCTAGGGCGCGCGCGCGCCAGCTCCCTGAGACTTAAAGGGCCAGTGCACCAATGATTGGTGCCTGGCCCAATTAGCTAATTGGCTTCCACCTGGTCCCTGACTATATCTGACCTCCTTCCATGCACTCCCTTGCCGGATCTTGTTGCCCTTGTGCCTAGTGAAAGCGTTTTGTGTGTCCAAAGCCTGTGTACCAGAACTTCTGCTATCCACCCTGACTACGAACCTTGCTGCCTGCCCCGACCTTCTGCTACGTCCGACCTTGCTTCTGTCTACTCCCTTGTACCGCGCCTATCTTCAGCAGCCAGAGAGGTTGAGCCGTTGCTAGTGGATACGACCTGGTCACTACCGCCGCAGCAAGACCATCCCGCTTTGCGGCGGGCTCTGGTGAAAACCTGTAGTGACTTAGAACCGGTCCACTAGCACGGTCCACGCCTATCCCTCTCTGGCACAGAGGATCCACCTCCTGCCAGCCGGCATCGTGACAGTAGATCCGGCCATGGATCCCGCTGAAGTTCCTCTGCCTTATATCTCTGATATCACCACGGTGGTCGCCCAGCAATCCCGACAGATCGCCCATCTAACCCACCAGCTGTCGGAAGTGTCCACCATTGTGCAGCAACTTCAGTCGCAACTTCTGCAGCAATCATCTCCTCCGCCAGCTCCTGCACCCCTTCCGCAGCGAGTGGCCACTCCTAGCCTCCGCCTGTCCTTGCCGGACAAATTTAATGGGGACTCTAAGTTTTGCCGTGGCTTTCTTTCGCAATGTTCCCTGCACTTGGAGATGATGTCGGACCAGTTTCCTACTGAAAGGTCTAAGGTGGCTTTCGTAGTCAGCCTTCTGTCTGGAAAAGCTCTGTCATGGGCCACACCGCTCTGGGACCGCAATGACCCCGTCACTGCCTCTGTACACTCCTTCTTCTCGGAAATTCGAAGTGTCTTTGAGGAACCTGCCCGAGCCTCTTCTGCTGAGACTGCCCTGCTGAACCTGGTCCAGGGTAATTCTTCCGTTGGCGAGTACGCCATACAATTCCGTACTCTTGCTTCTGAACTTTCCTGGAATAATGAGGCCCTATGCGCGACCTTTAAAAAAGGCCTATCCAGCAACATTAAAGATGTTCTGGCCGCACGAGATACTCCTGCTAATCTGCATGAACTCATTCATCTAGCCACTCGCATTGACATGTGTTTTTCTGAGAGGCATCAAGAGCTCCGCCAGGAAAAAGACTTAGATCTCTGGACACCTCTCCCACAGTCTCCATTGCAATCTGCGCCTAGGCCTCCCGCCGAGGAGGCCATGCAAGTGGATCGGTCTCGCCTGACCCTGGAAGAGAGGAATCGCCGTAAGGAAGAGAATCTTTGTCTGTACTGTGCCAGTACCGAACATTTTTTGGTGGATTGCCCTATCCGTCCTCCACGTCTGGGAAACGCACGCTCGCACCCAGCTCTCGTGGGTGTGGCGTCTCTTGATGCTAAGTCGGCTTCTCCACGTCTCACGGTGCCTGTACGGATTTCTTCTTCAGCCAGCTCTTCCCTCTCAGCTGTGGCCTGCCTGGACTCTGGTGCCTCTGGGAATTTTATTCGGGAGTCCTTGGTGAATAAATTCCGCATCCCGGTGACCCGTCTTGTCAAGCCACTCCACATTTCCGCGGTCAACGGAGCCAGGTTGGATTGCACCGTGCGTTTCCGCACGGAGCCCCTCCTAATGTGCATCGGACCTCATCATGAGAAAATTGAGTTTTTGGTCCTCTCCAATTGCACTTCTGAAATTCTCCTTGGACTACCCTGGCTTCAACACCATTCCCCAACCCTGGATTGGTCCTCAGGGGAGATCAAGAGCTGGGGTACCTCTTGCTTTAAGGACTGCCTTAAACCGGTTCCCAGTACTCCCTGCCGTGACCCTGTGGTTCCTCCTGTATCCGGTCTCCCTAAGGTCGTTATGGACTCTGCCCGCCTTAAGAAGTGCCTCTCCCCCCCTCCCAGTCCAGTCAGTCAAGCCTCGGTGCCTCCTCGTGGCCCTCGTCCTGGTGTCACACTGCCCCGTGCCAGGCCTCGCTCTCTGCCCTCCCTCCCCATTCCCACTCCTGCTGTACTGCCTGCCGTTGAGGAATCCCTCCATCCTTTCCCGGTGTCCTCATCCCAGGGGGGGCAGTTACCGGACAAAGAGAAGGGGAGACCTAAGGGGGGGGGTACTGTTACGCCTAGCGCTTCGGGTCCCCGCTCCTCCCCGGAGCGCGTACGGCGTCTCTCTCTCCGCAGCGCCCCGGTCGGTCCCGCTGACCGGGAGCGCTGCACTGTCATGGCCGTCGGGGATGCGATTCGCACAGCGGGACGCGCCCGCTCGCGAATCGCATCCCAGGTCACTTACCCGTTCCCGTCCCCTGCTGTCATGTGCTGGCGCGCGCGGCTCCGCTCTCTAGGGCGCGCACGCGCCAGCTCCCTGAGACTTAAAGGGCCAGTGCACCAATGATTGGTGCCTGGCCCAATTAGCTAATTGGCTTCCACCTGGTCCCTGACTATATCTGACCTCCTTCCATGCACTCCCTTGCCGGATCTTGTTGCCCTTGTGCCTAGTGAAAGCGTTTTGTGTGTCCAAAGCCTGTGTACCAGAACTTCTGCTATCCACCCTGACTACGAACCTTGCTGCCTGCCCCGACCTTCTGCTACGTCCGACCTTGCTTCTGTCTACTCCCTTGTACCGCGCCTATCTTCAGCAGCCAGAGAGGTTGAGCCGTTGCTAGTGGATACGACCTGGTCACTACCGCCGCAGCAAGACCATCCCGCTTTGCGGCGGGCTCTGGTGAAAACCTGTAGTGACTTAGAACCGGTCCACTAGCACGGTCCACGCCTATCCCTCTCTGGCACAGAGGATCCACCTCCTGCCAGCCGGCATCGTGACAGAAAGACTGCTTAGTTGGAGGGTTTCTGCACAGATTTTTAGCTCTGGTAATGAGATGACTATAGGAGCATGTCTACTGGATTCCAGATATCACCCCAAAAATTCAGCATGAAGCTGTGGATGTTATTGGAGTATGACTTAACAGACAGGCTAGAGTTACATATATTTGGCGTCCAGCTCTGGCACAATTGGGGGAAACTTGCCACAACTAATGCCCTTTACAGTGCCATCCGGCGAGTCCAATCATCCAGCGTCCAAACTGAGACGTCGGATGATTGTGAACTGTCCCACTGACATGAATGGGATCAGTCCTGCTATCAATTTCCTTGCGGTGCACGCCAGAGAGATACAACACCGGACAACTGATATACGTATAGGAAGCCTTACCTTCAGATCCAGGTGAAGCACATACATTTGGTGCATATAAAAGATGCCCTCACAAATTTGGCGCACGAACACCATGGCGTCTACCTCCATCAGCTTGTAGCTGTCATCAATAATCCTCTCGAATAGCTCCCCTCCCCCAACGCTGCAAAGCAAAAGTGTAATGTTGAGTGATACCAGAGAGAAAATGGATTAAAAAAATACCCAGCGTTACCCAGTTTTTCCTTCCTAATCCTTGTTGGGGAGGAAAATAAACAAAGGAGGAAGCTTTTGACTTCATATCCCGTCCTCATATATTGTTGTCATATCCCAACCCCATATCCCGACCTCCTATCCCGTCCTCCTATCCCGTCCTCCTATCCCGACCTCCTATCCCATCCTCCAATCTCGACCTCCCATACTGACCTCCTATCCTGTCCTCCTATCTCGACCTCCTATCCCGACCTACTATCCCGACCTCATATCCCGACCTCCTATCCCGACCCGTAATATGTGTACCAGTTATTGAAATACCTCCAGCCGTACAGAAGTTATGCGGGAACATACATTTCCCATTGATTTGCATGGGACTTTAAACAAAAACCTTGACCCTCACAAATGGGAGTAGTTAAGGGTTCAATTAACTATCCTATATTTTAAGTGGACATATAAGTAACATGTGACCAAGTATTATCAAAATATCTCCAGCCGTTTGGAAGTTATGCAGTAACATATAATTCCCATAGACTTGTATGGGACTTTAAACAAAAACCCTGACCCTGGCAAATGGGGGTGAGTAAGGGTTAAATTACCTATCCTATGTTTGTTGTTGACATAAAAGTAACATGTGTGCCAAGTTTCATGTTAATATCTTTAGCCGTTTGGACGTGATGCTGGAACATACACCCATACATACATCTACACACACACACATTGGGCCTCATTTACTAAGAGTGTTGTGTAGATTTCTTTGTGGGTTTTAATTCCCTACAATTTATTTTCCATGGTATTTTCTAAGGTTTCCCTACATTTTCCACTTTCCCTATACATTTTTTTTTTTTACACCTGCTCTGATCTGTCTGGTTTTCCTCAGCTCAAATCTACCACATTTGATGTGAAAACCTTAGTAAATATGTTGAGTTTTTGTGAAAATGTCCGGAACACGCCCCTTTTCCCCAGCAGCCACGCCCCTTTTTAGGGGTTTTCTTAGCAAAATGGAGTGTTAGTCAGGGTTTTTTCAATTCTGGCGCAAATTCTGGCGCTAAATCTGGCGCACAACCCGACAATAGTAAATGAGGGCCATTGCGTTTTATATATATAGATGCAGAGGTTTGCTGTATGTGATTCTGACTGACTGACACATTCTTCCTTAGCCAGAATGAATCGCCTGCCCCCTTCCCCAGGTGCAGATTGTAAGGGAATTTGGCACTAGGCCCCCATTTTCGCTGGTATATATACTGTCTCTATGACAGGTTTGTCACTGACTTTCCATATATCTGTTAATAGGAGAAGAAGTTTCTCTGAGCTGACTGGCCTATCCCGAATATGTTACAATCTACAAAGAGGCAGGTTATCTCCCTGTGACTTCCAGGAAGAGTTGAGAGAGGAGCCCAATGAGAACAAATATGGCTGACAATGGTATCCGATAACTACTTCCTGTCCCAGTGACTGTAGGTAGAAGAATTCTGGAGCACAAATAGCTGCACAAAAGAAACCTGATGACCTGTCAGTTTTCCTCTTTGGCTGGAGTTGCCCTTGAATAGCATTATATTTGCAGACTGCATTATATGATATAATAACTTACTATTCTAAAACCAGGAAAATCTCGGTCGGAGTTTCCACAGCATCAAACATCTGTATGAGGTTGGGATGGTCCAACTGGTTCATTACAGCCACCTCATTCAGCGCCATTTCCTGCAAGACACAGAGACAACCCTCAATATAGGGAGTACCCAGCATTGCCCGGTCTTTCTTCCTAGAGATGAGCGAAGTTACAGTGATTCGATTCGTCATGAACTTTTCAGCTCAGCAGTTGCTGACTTTATCCTACATAAATTAGTTCACCTTTCAGGTGCTCCTGTGGGCTGGAAAAGGTGGATACAGTTCTAGGAGAGAGTCTCAAGCCCACCAGAGCACCTGAAAGCTGAACTCATGTATGCAGGATAAAGTCAGCAAACGCCAAGCCGAGAAGTTTGTGACAAATCAAATCACTGTAACTTCGCTCATCTCTTTTTCCTCCTAAACCTTGTGGGAGAGAAAAAACAACAATGGCGCTCTTATGCCCATATCCCGACCTCCTATCCCGTCCTCCTATCCCATTCTCCTATCCCGTCCTCCTATCCCGACCTCCTATCCCGTCCTCCTATCCCGACCTCCTATCCCGACCTCCTATCCCGTCCTCCTATCCCGTCCTCCTATCCCGACCTCCTATCCCGACCTCCTATCCCGACCTCCTATGCCGACCTCCTATCCCGACCTCCTATCCTGACCTCCTATCCCGTCCTCCTATCCCGTCCTCCTATCCCGACCTCCTATCCCGACCTCCTATGCCGACCTCCTATCCCGGCCTCCTATCCCGGCCTCCTATCCCGACCTCGTATCCCGACCTCCTATCCCGGCCTCCTATCCCGGCCTCCTATCCCGGCCTCCTATCCCGACCTCCTATGCCGACCTCCTATCCCGGCCTCCTATCCCGGCCTCGTATCCCGACCTCGTATCCCGTCCTCCTATCCCGGCCTCCTATCCCGACCTCCTATCCCGGCCTCCTATCCCGACCTCGTATCTCGACCTCGCATCCCGACCTCGTATCTTATCCTCATATCCCAACCTTATATCCCTATCTATAACATAGTATTAAACTGTTGATATTTAATAAAGGCTATTGATTGGTGCTTGTAAAGCTATTCTCCCATACAGAATGTTGGGCCAGTTGTTGTGCTGTAAACTGCTGAAAAAAGGACTAAAATTAAAAACACATTGTGGGAACATAGCCCCAAGCAAAAAAAATGACTGAAAGTAGTCAGAAATGCAGTAACTTTCTAAACCACATTTATTTATACATACATTTTTCTTAGCACTAAGCACTGAGGTATAGTATAGCATGTATAGTGCTGCTGATGTATAGTACTGCTGGTGGTGGCTGACAACAGAGAGCAATAGACTGCAGATTTAGTAAAGGCTTAACCCTCTCATTACCCGTTCTCGCTCGCTCTGAACTTTTAACACTTTAGCCACGAGTTGGAGCCCGCTGGACTTCTCCTTGCATAAGTGGACTTCTCCAAATCGACCCCTGCAGAAAAGTGAAGCGTCACATTGGTCCAGATGTTAATAGCGTCACAAAAGTGACCATTTTCCTTTAATATCAGTAATGTTTATTATACATACACCCCATGGATTAACCAACAAAAAGAACAGAAGGCTTTGTGACACCCACTGGCAGCTTTGCATTGCACATCTAGTCAAAGGGTATAAGGCAATGGCACTGCTGTGGAGAATTATCGCACCTTCAGATAGCTTTAACATGATGATTGCATAGTATTTTTTCGGAAATTCTGTGTAATTTAATTTAATGTGATAAAAATTGTCTCCAAAACCAGATTTTTTAAATTTGGATGGAGTTTGCCTTTAGTTTGCTCCACACTGTGTACCTGTGTAAAGTATCTCACCCTCCAAGAATCTCATCCATGTTCAGGTCATACAGGTCAGTGACATTTCCAGTTCGGAGAGTTACCATGTGGTGGGGAAAGGGAGCTGGAGGCGGAGGGCAATCATCTGTAAAAATAATTAAATATATAATTAAAAAACAAATGTGCAGTGAAAGAACAAACATGGAAACAATGGAACCTTAAAGGGGTACTCCCGAGGAAAACTTTTTTTTTTTTTTTTAAATCAACTGGTGCCAGAAAGTTAAACAGACTTGTAAATTACTTCCATAAAATTTTTTTATCCTTCCAGTACTTTTTAGGGGCTGTATACTACAGAGGAAATGCTTTACTTTTTAGATTTCTCTGATGTCATGACCACAGTGCTCTCTGCTGACCTCTGCTGTCCATTTTAGCAGCATATGTTTGCTATGGGGATTTTCTCCTGCTCTGGACAGTTCCTAAAATGGACAGCAGAGGACAGAAGAGAGCACTGTGGTCATGACATCAGAGAAATCTAAAAAGTAAAGCATTTCCTCTGTAGTATACAGCCCCTAAAAAGTACTGAAAGATTTTTTAATAGAATTAATTTACAAATATGTTTAACGTTCTGGCACCAGTTGATTTAAAAAAAATAAAAAAATAAAAAAAAAATAAAGTGCAATACATAATTTCCCCTGTGGGGGCATTGTTGGAGAATTGAGGGCTTGTTGCAACTGTGATTAGTTTATCATCAGAAGGCCCTACTAAAAATAAGTTTCTGTCAGAAGTAGTCGACTGCTTTAACTTTAAAAAAAAATGGCACATTTCCACTTAAAACATTTCAAAATGTCAAATTTTTAATATTGTTACACTGTTTAAAGGGGTACTCCCATAGAAAACTTTTTTTTTAAATCAACTGGTGCCAGAAAGTTAAACAGATCTGTAAATTAATTCTATTAAAAAATCTTAATCCTTCCAGTACTTATCAGCTGCTGTATGCTCAACAGGAAGTTGTATTTCTTTCTGATTTTATATTCTGTTTGACCACAGTGCTCTCTGCTGACATTTCTGTCCATTTTAGGTACTGTCCACAGTAGGAGCAAATCCCCATAGCAATCCTCTTCTGCTCTGGATAGTTCCTGACATGGACAGAGGTGTCAGCAGAGAGCAATGTGGTCAGACAAAGGAAATTCAGAAAGAAATACAACTTCCTCTGTAGTATACAGCAGCTGATAAGTATTGGAAGGATTAAGATTTTTAAATAGAAGTCATTTACAAATCTGGTTAACTTTCTGGCACCAGGTGATTAACAAAAAAAAAAAAAAAAGTTTTACAGTGGAGTACCCCTTTAATGAGCTGTCCATGTAAAGCATAAATATTCTGGGGCACCCTGCCCAGAAAACACTAAGGCTATGTTCACACATCAGAATTTCTGTGCGGAATTCCACATGGAGATTCTGCAGCAGCAGAGTCCCACTGAATTCAATGGGATTGTGCTGCGCAGTGCACACAGTGACATTTCCAATTCCAGTGTCTGCAGAAAGAACGAACTTGTCCATTATTTTGGCAGACTACGCACAGAATGTATTGCTGTCTATGAGATGGCACATTCCTGTGCGGTTCTAGTGCCAGCAGTGTGCAAAATGTCTGCACGGAGATTTTCCATGTGGACATTCTGGAGTGTGAACATAGCTTAAATCTCTTTAAGCATCCACTTACAGTTGCTGTCCTTACCGATTATTTGGAAGACATCTTGTCCGATGATGATCACTGGGCTCTGTAGTTCTCGCTCCAGAGCTGCGGGACTTAGTGGAATTCCAAACTTAAACCCTTGACCTAGCAGTTGCAGGTCAGTGGCTCCGGGCTCTAGAGGTGCTCTGTATCCTGCATTGTTCGTGGTCATCAATTTTAGATTGGATTTTAGTCTCAAGATGTCTGCTGGACACCCAGTGATTTTTTTAGGAGATCCTTCATTACTACTTGTTTGATTGTCCGACCTATTGAGAAAGATGGCAAGGGTCAGTGCAGCCATGTCCAAACTGTGATCCTTAAAGGGGTAGTCCAGTGGTGAAAAATGTATCCCCTATCCTAAGGATAGGGGATAAGTTTGAGATCGCGGGGGTCCGACAGCTGGGGCCCCCTGCGATCTCTCTGTACAGGGCCCCGGCTCTCCGGCCAGATAGCGGGTGTCGACCACCGCACGAAGCGGCGGCCGACACGCCCCCTCAATACATCTCTATGGCAGAGCCGGAGATTGCCGAAGGCAGAGCTTCGGCTCTGCCATAGAGTTGTATTGAGGGGGTGTCGGCCGCCGCTTCATGCGGAGGTCGACACGCCCCCTTCCCGTGGGCTGTCGGGGCTCCGTACAGGAGATCGCAGGGGGCCCCAGTGGCCGGACCCCCCCGCGATCTCAAACTTATCCCCTATCCTTAGGATAAGTTGTTCACCACTGGGTCACCATTGGACTACTCCTTTAAGTAGTTGTGACACTACAACTAAATAGCCCAGGCAGACTGGGAGCTGTAGTTATAGATTTATCTGGATGACAACAAGTCTGGCACCCACATAGGTTAGTACCCAGCTTCACCCAAACTTCTGACTGGCAAATGAGTGCCCTGCTACAATACTGCCGTGTAACTGAGGGACAACCCAACCCTGTCTAATATTAAAACCTAATTTATTATACAATTTTAGGATCCAAAACCCAGCAAAAAACCTCCCCTATGGACTCCTAATGATTACTCAAGACCAGTCTCAGCCCGACCCTTTGAACAGGTGGTACTTCCATCTACAAATCTTACTTGTGCTCTCCTTGAGTGGGGGACATATTCTTTTCTTCGCTCATTTCCCCTTCATCATTCTTATCTTTACAATTCCCAGGTGAGGCCCCTGATGGTGCAGGTTCTGGAACTTTGGCGTCCATCAGAGCTTTTGGCTCCATCTTCCCTTTGCCTGTGACCCAGGAGACACCTGGAGATCCCTTTGATCCTCAGCTGTTTTGATGGAAGCCGCAGGATTATTGCGTTGTACAAAGTGGTTACACGCTAAGTCCAATTCGACTCCTGAGTGAAGCATGTGTTTAGAGATTATTTACATGCTGTTATGAAATACAGATATACAGTGATCCCTCAACTTACAATCGCCTCAACATACAATAGTCTTTTCTGGACCATCGTAACTTGAAACCAGACTCAACATACAGTGCTATGGACATTCCAGATCTGTGAGACCTGTCACAACTGGAGGAACTGACCAATCAGAATTGGCATTTTACTGGCAAATCACCTCTATTACTGAAGTACATGCACTGAATGGCTGTCTGGTAGCGCCCCCTACAGTACAGCGAGGAACTACAAATTCTGTACTACTCTTTACCTGTGCCAGGGTTAGCTGCTCCTTTGGACACCAAGTAAGGGCGGCTCGATTTGGGACATTGTGTGTACTGTATAGGACCCTGAAGAAGCTCCTGTCCTCTACATAAACCATTGTTTCCCAACCAGGGCGCCTCCAGCTGTTGCAAAACTACAACTCCCAGCATGCCTGGACAGCCTTTGGCTGTCCGGGCATGCTGGGAGTTGTAGTTTTGCAACAGCTGGAGGCACCCTGGTTGTAAAACACTGACATAGACAGTGATTTACAGCTCCCAGCAGATCTTTCTTACTTTTATATATAAGGATTTGCTTTATCTATATTAGTTATCTACTTATTTTTCTTTAATCCTCACTTTTTCCTATTTTTGGATGATATTTTGGTGGCTTCAGAACCAATTACCAGGTTTCCATAGAGTTATGGTCTCAAAATACAATGGTTTCAACATACAATGGTCGTCGTGGAACCAATTCATATTGTAACTTGAGGGACCACTGTAATCTATAATCTCCGGCGGGAGATTTATCAAAACTTGTGTAGAGGGAAAGTAGAGTAGTTGCACATAACCACCAATCAGATCTCTTCGTTCATGTTTCAGAGGCTTAAAAATAAAAGAAGTGATCTGATTGGTTGCTATAGACATCTGCACCACTCTTACTCTACACAGGTTTTGAGGAATACCCCTGGTATTCAGAGTAGCCATGCATTGTTAAGGGACAGGATAATGGGGGAGATTTATCAAAACCTGTGCAAAGGAAAAGTTGCCCAGTTGCCCATAGCAACCAATCAGATTGCTTCTTTCATTTTGCAGAGGCCTTGTTGTGAAAGAAGGGATCTGATTGGTTGCTATGGGCAACTGCACCACTCTTCCTCTACACAGGTTTTGATAAATCTTCCCCAATGGGTATATTTGAGAAGCAGTTGCCAATAACACACTGGGCATCACAAAGCTTATGAATGACTGTAGCACTCCCAATGTCCTATTTCTATTCACAAAGGAAGATACGGATGTAAGATCACAGCCGTTCCTCAATAGCAAAGAGAATGGATCAGCTGTCAAATGACAGTCATTCCCTACTTCCCTTTAAATTGACTGCCATTGAATGGTCCAGGAGGGATGGCGTCCATTAAGACCATAATAAAGTCCAATTCTGGAAGGATAAACGTGGCAATGTTAAAAAGCTAAGAAAAAATAAATAAAAAAAAAGTAAAAAGGTACAAAAAACATAAACATTTTTTTTAAAGTAAAAAAAAAAGTAAAAGGTACAAAAACTTTTCTTGTCTTGTCTTTGCCCTTTTACTGAATTTTAACCATTTGGATTTGCAAAAGAACACTGACCCATAAGGGAGCTGTTTTGCCATTTTTCAGTGCAAAACAGCTCCCTCACGGGTCAGTTGAAGCACAATGGCGAAACAGTGCTGTTGTCTTGTGGTACCCCCTCCCCCCATATGTCGCCCTGTCCTGTGTAATATGTGAGTATTTTAAATAAAGAAGAATTACAGAAGAAGTGGTGAGTGCCGACATTCATTGTTCTTTTGAAGCCATATTATCCAAACAATGCTCATTGGTCATTTTCTACTCATACTGTCCAGTTCCGTGTAGGGATCCACACACCCAATATTATGCTCCTTGTATCTTTTCTCCATGTCACCCTGGTACCTCATGCCTCTCCTGTCATGCCTCGTTCCTCTGCAGTCAGCTTGTCTACTCAGTGTTTACTTAAACAACTATCTCCCGGAAGGAATGCCAAAAACACAGACATAACCATATTCTGAGCCTAAGTTTAGAACATAAGGATTTTCGCCTTCTTTACATTGGCATTAGTCCAGACATTCCTCCTCACACTTGGCATCAATTGCATTGGTCAAACAAAGAGCCAAGAGATGGGATTCCCTGAACCTTCAAATATGACACCAGGGAAATGACAGGAATGTTAAAGGGGTTTCCTACTCGAGAAGGGCAAAAACAATAACATCTTCTTTCACTGCAGTCATGGGCAGAAGTTATTCTGCAGACAGCACCTTGTGTTCAGTACAAGTAGCAGAATGAAAGGGGACCGCAATGGGGTCTCAGATCAGTCATTTATGGCAGTGAAGCCACAAAGCAGGACAAGATTTATCTGAAACTCCAAGACGTCTTATTTATGGAGAGAGGTGCATATAGGGTAGTCTTAAGAGAAGGACCCCTTTATTTACTATGCTCTTAAAATCCAGTCATGGCAACATCTGCATGAATTCAAGCTGTGCCCATAAGATTTTCAGGTTTTCTAATTTGCTGCCACATCCCATATTAACAGCATAGTGTGAGCATCGGACAATACATACCAGCAATAAGCATCTTATAGCATGGAATACTATATAGATAGAACTCCTATCATTACACATTACACACATGTCACAATCTATTTATCATTACTTTATAGTTATTTAGTCATCTCATATCTATCTAGTCATTAGCTATCTACAGTCATGGCCGTAAAAGTTGGCACCCTGAAATTTTTCAAGAAAATGAAGTATTTCTCACAGAATAGGATTGCAGTAACACGTTTTGCTATACACATGTTTGTTCCATTTGTGTGTATTGGAACTAAATCAAAAAAGGGAGGAAAAAAAGCTAATTGGACATAATGTCACGCCAAACTCCAAAAGATTGTTTCAAGCACGTGATGCTTCTTTAAACTCGCCTGGGGCAAGTAACAGGTGTGGGCAATATAAAAATCACACCTGAAAGCAGATAAAAATGAGAGAAGTTCACTTAGTCTTTGCATTGTGTGTCTGTGTGTGCCACACTAAGCATGGACAACAGAAAGAGGAGAAGAGAACTGTCTGAGGACTTGAGAACCAAAATTGTGGAAAAATATCAACAATCTCAAGGTTACAAGTCCATCTCCAGAGATCTTGATTTGCCTTTGTCCACAGTGCGCAACATTATCAAGAAGTTTGCAACCCATGGCACTGTAGCAAATCTCCCTGGGCGTGGACAGAAGAGAAAAGTTGGTGAAAGGTGTCAACGGAGGATAGTCTGGATAGTGGATAAGCAGCCCCAAACAAGTTCCAAAGATATTCAAGCTGTCCTGCAGGCTCAGGTAGCATCATTGTCAGCATGAACTATCCTTCAACATTTAAAGGGTAGCTCCCACCATCCTTTATTTTTTTCTATCCCTGCCTATTACCCATCTATCCCTAACCCCCTCCCTGCTTTTAATTTAATTTTTTTACTATGTTGAAAATGACTTTTTGTCTGCCTGGTAGTGTGCTCACTACCAAGCAGACTTCCCCAGCAGGCACCACGTCATTGATGCCTGCTGGGGAGGGCGACTTCCGCCCTTAGTTCATCTATATAGGGTGCCTCCAGCTGTTTCACCACTACAACTCCCAGCTTGCCCTGACATCTATTAGCTCTCAGGGCAAGCTGGGAGTTGTAGTGTTGAAACAGCTGGAGGCACCCTGTGCAGAAAACAGTTAAGGCCATGGGTGCGGCGTAGCACTTCCCCGTTCCCTCCGTCTGTTCCCCGATTCCCCCCCATGTTAAAATGCCGAACCCCGCTCTCCCCCAACCCCCGTTCCCCGCTCTCCCCTAAAACAGATTTATACCTACTGCCAGACAGTCCGGTGTGAGGTGAGATTTCCGAACCCATGCACAGGGCAGCAGCAGCGGCGGCGTCATGTGCAGGAGGAGTGGCCGGCCGGCCAGGGAGCCAATGCGCTCGATCCCTGCCTGGCTGATTGAAAGGCAGGGAGCGAGTGCAGGCTGAATGAATTAGGACCGATGCCCGGCTCGCATCAGTCCGAATTCTGGCGTAACGTCACGCCAGCCTGCAGCCAGCCACTAGGAGGGAGACCCCTAGTGGACGGTTTTCAAACGTTAATTAAAGCCTTTTAATAAAAAATAAAAAAATAATGAAAATGTATTAGAGATATGTTGTAGTACATATGCATTACAACATATCAAAAAAAAAGTTCATGACAGTGCCCATTTAAATGAAATGAAACGCTATGGCAGGAGACCCAGGAGGACCCCACTGCTGACACAGAGACATAAAAAAGCAAGACTACATTTTGTCAAAATTAACTTGTGTAAGCCAAAATCCTTCTGGGAAAACATCCTGTGGACAGATAGAGCTTTTTGGTAAAGCACATCATTCTACTGTTTACCGAAAATGGAATGAGGCTTACAAAAGAAAAGAACTCAGTACCTACAGTGAAATATGGTGGAGGTTCAATCAAGTTTTGGGGTTGTTTTTCTGCCTCTGACACTGGGTGCCTTGAATGTGTGTAAGGCATCATGAAATCTGAGGATTACCCACAGATTTTGGGTCGCACTGTACAGCCCAGTGTCAGAAAGCTGGGCTTGTGTCTGAGATCTTGGGTCTTCCAGCAGGACAATGACCCCAAACATACATCAAAAAGCACCCAGAAATGGATGGCAACAAAGCGCTGGAGAGCAATGAGTCCAGATCTAAATCCCATTGAACACCTGGAGAGATCTTAAAATTGCTGTTGGGAAAAGGCGCCTTCCAATAAGAGAGACCTGGAGCAGTTTGCAAAGGAAGAGTGGTCCAACATTCCGGCTGAGAGGTGTAAGTAGCTTATTGATGGTTATAGGTTATTTTTTCCAAAGGGTGTGCAAGCAAATATTAAGTTAAGGGTGCCAAGAATTTTGTCCAGACCATTTTTGGAGTTTGTTGTGACATTATGTAAAATTTGCTTTTTTTTCCTCCTTTTTTGGTTTAGTTCCAATATACACAAAGGGAATAAACGTGTATAGCAAAACATGTGTTACTGCAATCCTTTTCTGTGAGAAATACTTCATTTTCAGGGGTGCCAACATTTACGTATCTATCATCTACCTATCTATATTCACATACACATATATATAAATATATAGATATGTTATAGCTAGTCATCTAACATGTACCTTTCTATCTTAGGAATACTACAACCTCACACACGTCTTTGTCGGTCTAGCTAGTCCATAACTATGTATTCATCTATTTATATTCAATGAGATATTTATCTCATCTCTGATAATCTATCTGGTCATTTTCTATCTAGTTATGAACTAGTTAGTTGAATAGCTAGAGATACTGTAACCTCAGGCATGCATGTCTATCTCTAGACCATAGCTATTTATTCATTTACCCGCCAGATAAGGGGTACAAGCTAATAAAAAACTGTGTGTTTTATTCAGTACCTAAAGTTTACAGCAGAGACATTTCGTTTTTTTAGGCTTGAAAATGGTTGCGTGAGGCAACTGAACGCTGCTGTAAACTTTATGTGCTGAATAAAAGACACATTTTACTTTTACATTCCATTGGAAGTGCTGCTGAATCTTTTTGCTATTATCTATCTATCTATTATATATCTATCGATCTATCTCCTATCTATCTATATATGCCATATCTATCTATCTCATATCTGTCTGTCTATCTATCTCATATCTAAGTTCTATCTATCTATCTCATATCTATCTATCTATCTATATCTATCTATCCATCCCATATCTATCTATCTATTAATCTAGCTATCTATCTATCTATCTATCCCATATATATCTATCTATCTATCTACCGTATCTATTTATCCATCCCATATCTATCTATCCATCCCATATCTATCTATATCTATCTATCCATCCCATATCTATCTATCTATTAATCTAGCTATCTATCTATCCCATATCTATCTATCCATCCCATATCTATCTATCTATCTATCTATCCATCCCATATCTATCTATCTATATCTATCTATCCATCCCATATCTATCTATCTATCCATCCCATATCTATCTATATCTATCTATCCATCCCATATCTATCTATCTATTAATCTAGCTATCTATCTATCTATCTATCCCATATCTATCTATCTATCTATCTATCTATCCCATATCTATATATCTATCTATCTATCTATCCATCCCATATCTATCTATCTATCCATCCCATATCTATCTATCTATCTATCTATCCCATATCTATCTAGCTATATCTATCTATCTATCCATCCCATATCTATCTATCTATTAATCTAGCTATCTATCCCATATCTATCTATCTATCTATCTATCTATCCATCCCATATCTATCTATCTATCCATCCCATATCTATCTATCCATCCCATATCTATCTATCTATCCATCCCATATCTATCTATCTATCTATCTATCTATCCCATATCTATCTATCATCTATCTATCTATCCCATATCTATCTATCATCTATCTATCTATCTCATATCTATCTATCTATCTATCTATCTATTTCATATCTATCTATCTATTTCATATCTATCTATCCATCTCATATCTATCTATCAATCTCATATATATCTATCTATCTCATATCTATCTATACCGTATCTATCTATCTATCTCATATCTATCTCATATCTATCTATCTCATATCTATCTATCTATCTATCTCCTATCTATCTCATATCTATCTATCTATCTCATATCTATCTATCTCATATCTATCTATCTATCTATCTATCTCCTATCTATCTATCCCATATCTATCTATCTCATATCTATCTAACCCTAATCTATCTATCTGTCTCATATCTTTCTCACATCTATCTGTACACTCATATATAATGCACATTTGCCTATTGACCTATAGGCAGCAGACCCATCTTTCCGTCACGTTTTGCCACTGATCCATGCTCTCCTCCCATGCAGTTACCTTTATTTAGGGCCGTCCATGCAGGTTTTCCGGGGACGAGGCGGTGGACGCGTCTCCCTGGTCCTCTGTGTTGTTGATCTGATCTCTCAAGAGGACATCTCTGCACTTGGAATACAATGCAGTGTGGGTGGGCAGAGTATCCTTTACACTCCGTGTTGCGTTATTACCACGGAACGCACCTGTCACACTTGGATGCAATTCAACAGATACGTCCCATTCTTCCAGCTTTGGAATGTAATGATACATGGAGACGGTGTTTTCCTAAAACCCTGTCCTCATTCACTCTGTGGCCTCTTATGCCAGTCTGTTCTTCTGCTGCCCACCCACACCCTGCTGCTATTAAACCATTTTGTTGCTCTCGGTATAATGAGTTGTGCACTAAGGGTTAATGAGCCCGGCCAGTACACAGAGTCCTGTCCACTACCCCCTCCCACTAGCCCAGGGATTATAGGGACAAACTTCAGCAGCTGTCTTAGGTCATTAGCAACCATCAGTCACCGCCAGAGTCTCCTGGCCAGGTTAGGGTCAGACTGGCAGAACCTGGCATCCCAATCCACTGCTGGCTGATAAACAGCGGGGGGCTGAGAAGCGCTGCAGGATACCTTGTCGCTATATAAATACTGGGTATTATATCATTTCATAGCCAGTGACAGGGACCCTGTGTATCTAAGCTCATCAGGGGCAATGCTGTCTGCTGAGCTCAAGACTGAATCCTTTTAGATACACATTTCAGAAGACAGTATAGCACATAGGTCTGTCAAGTGTGATACTCTGCTGCTGTATCTAAGTTCATCATGTGTGATAACCGCCTGATCTGATGTGTAGGTGTATGTTCTCTTACATCCTAAGTTAGCTAGGGTTGCCACCTGGCCGGTATTTTACCGGCACAGACAGTATTTTGGCCACCCTGACGGTATTTTTATATAAAAAATACCGGCCATGAAATGGCCGGTATTTATCCAACCAATCCTCCAATTCCTGGAATGTTGCACCATATGCTATACCAGTATTTCCCAACCAGAGAACCTCCAGCTGTAGAAAAACTACAACTCCCAGCATGCCCAGACAGCCATTGGCTGTCCGGGCATGCTGGGAGTTGTAGTTTTGAAACAGCTGGAGGCACCTCTGGTTGGAAACACTGATCTATACTATATACCAGTGTTTCCCAACCAGTGTGCCTCCAGCTGTTGCAAAACTACAACTCCCAGCATGCCCGGACAGCCGAAGGCTGTCCGGGCATGCTGGGAGTTGTAGTTTTGCAACAGCTGGAGGCACACTGGTTGGGAAACACTGCTATATACTACTATATAGTCTAACATGCTGTGAGTTGTAGTTTTGCAACAGCTGGAGGCACCCCTGGTTGGGAAACACTGATCTATACTATATACTACTATATAGTCCAACATGCTGGGAGTTGTAGTTTTGCAACAGCTGGAGGCACACTGGTTGGGAAACACTGCTATATACTACTATATAGTCTAACATGAGGTGAGTTGTAGTTTTGCAACAGCTGGAGGCACCCCTGGTTGGGAAACACTGATCTATACTATATACTACTATATAGTCCAACATTCTGGGAGTTGTAGTTTTGCAACAGCTGGAGGCACACTGGTTGGGAAACACTGCTATATACTACTATATAGTCTAACATGAGGTGAGTTGTAGTTTTGCAACAGCTGGAGGCACCCCTGGTTGGGAAACACTGATCTATACTATATACTACTATATAGTCCAACATGCTGGGAGTTGTAGTTTTGCAACAGCTGGAGGCACCCCTGGTTGGGAAACACTGACATGCTGGGAGTTGTAGTTTTCGTTTGGAGCAGCTGCTGAGCCACAGGCTGTATCAGGGCATGCTGGGAGTTGTAGTTAGTAACTAACTGCAACTCCCAAATGTGATTAAAAAAAAAAGCGATCAAAAAGTCACATCAAAACAAAAATGGTTCTGTTCAAAACTACAGATCCGGGTGATGATCCCTCATACAGGCCCGTATAAGGAGAAATAAAAAAGTTATAGAAGTCAGAATTGGACAAAATTTACCCTGCATCTGTGTATCCTGTGATGTCACGCATATATAATTCATATATAGCATGGCCGGGATTTTTCTGCAAGAAAGGTGGCAACCCTAGTCAGGACCGGTGCAGGGATTTTTGCCTACACAAGCGAAGATACATTTTGGTGCCCCCTCCCCTGACAACAGCAAATGCTATACAGTGCCCCCCATATAGTACCTGTGCCCCATATAGTGCTCAATATACAGCGCCCCTATATAATGAACGTGCCCCATATATGCAGTGCCCCCAGCCCCCATATGATACCCAATATATTCAGTGCCCCCATATATACAGTGCCCCTGCTGGCTGCCCCCATATATACAGTGCCCCCATATAGTGCTCAATATACAGTGCACCCATATATACAGTTCCCCCATATATCTGGTGAAACTCACACTCTTCTCTGGCCTCTCTAGTCTACTCTGCTGCTACTGACTTCACTTCAGACCAGCAGCATGATCCTCTGCTCCGCTCCCACCATTCTCTACTTCTGTGTGATGACAGTCACGCAAAGCCTTAGGATGCAGTGGTGTTGCTAGGGTTGGTGTCACCCGGTGCAGTAGAAAATGCTGTCACCCCTTACAACCCTCCCCAAAGAAATCTTATAGCCTATTTTGAAGGACACCAGAGGTGAAGCGCATTGCGAAAAAATTTATCCAGTATAATATTCAAATATACCAATTGCCACGTAATGGTAAAGTGCTAAAGATGTTTTTACCATGTAAAACTAAAGCCCCCCCCCCCCCCCCAGTATGGCAGTGGTAAGGGTATACTGGAAGTTATTGTTTCACCTATTATTACTGCAGAATACACACTGATATCAATGACTACAGGTGATGTCTTCTCTATAGTGAGGAGAATACACAATGATATCAGTGATTACAGGTGACGTCTTTTCTATAGTGAGGAGAATACACAACGATATCAGTGACTACAGGTGACGTCTTCTCTATAGTGAGGAGAATACACAATGATATCAGTGACTACAGGTGACATCTTCTCTATAGTTAGTAGAATACACAATGATATCAGTGATTACAGGTGACGTCTTCTCTATAGTTAGTAGAATACACAATGATATCAGTGATTACAGGTGACGTCTTCTCTATAGTTAGTAGAATACACAATGATATCAGTGATTACAGGTGACGTCTTCTGTATAGTGAGGAGAATACACAATGATATCAGTGACTAAAGGTGATGTCTTCTCTATAGTGAAGAGAATACTCAATGATAACAGTGACTACAGGTGACGTCTTCTCTATAGTGAGGCGAATAAACAATGATATCAATGACTACAGGTGATGTCATCTCTATAGTGAGGCGAATACACAATAATATCAGTGACTACAGGTGACATCTCTATAGTGAGGAGAATACACAATGATATCAGTGACTACAGGTAACGTCTTCTCTATAGTGAGGAGAATACACAATGATATCAGTGACTACAGGTGACGTCTTCTCTATAGTGAGGAGAATACACAATGATATCAGTGACTACAGGTGACGTCTTCTCTATAGTGAGGAGAATACACAATGATATCAGTGACTACAGGTGACGTCTTCTCTATAGTGAGGCGAATAAACAATGATATCAGTGATTACAGGTGACGTCTTCTCTATAGTGAGGCGAATACACAATAATATCAGTGATTACAGGTGACATCTTCTCTATAGTGAGGAGAATATACAATGATATCAGTGATTACAGGTGAAATCTCTATAGTGAGGAGAATACACAATAATATCAGTGACTACAGGGGACATCGTCTCTATAGTGAGGAGAATACACAATGATATCAGTGATTACAGGTAACATCTTCTCTATAGTGAGGAGAATACACAATGATATCAGTGACTACAGGTGACGTCTTCTCTATAGTGAGGAGAATACACAATGATATCAGTGACTACAGGTGACGTCTTCTCTATAGTGAGGAGAATACACAATGATATCAGTGACTACAGGTGACGTCTTCTCTACAGTCTTTGCTTTTCTAATTCAGATGGTACATACCACCGGGTCCAGCTAAATCTTCTCTCTGCAGAACTTGACGCCCAGATGGCATTGGTTTCTCTCTTTGTCAGTGGAGTCTGATCCTCTATATGAAAATTATAATTTATATAATGCTGCCAGGCACTGTATCCTCTGAATATAATACTGCCACACGCTGCACTCTCTGAATATAAACCTGCCACACACTTTATCCTCTGAATAGAATACTATCCCACACTGTACCCTCAAAATATATAATACTACTACACACTGTGCTCTCCGATTATAAACCTGTCACACACTGTACTCTCTGAATATGAACCAACTCAAAATTAGCTAAAATTTAACTTTTATTGAATTTCAATATGATAAACAGTTGCTACACAAAAGCACAAGGAATAACCCTAGATATATGGACAATTCTCCTGATATAATTTAGGCCTACACTTCCCAACACGTTTCTCCGTGTATCAGATACAATAACACGGTTCATCAGGGGATTACAAGTAAGGTAAAAGGCAGATTAGGGAATTAGACATTTACACATCCAAGTTGCAGACAGATGTTAATACAATTAAAGCAGCACAAGTATGGTTCATACACTTAACCCCTTAAGGACCGGAGGTTTTTCCGTTTTTGCATTTTCGTTTTTTGCTCCTTGCCTTTAAAAAATCATAACTCTTTCAAATTTACACCTAAAAATCCATATGATGGCTTATTTTTTGCGCCACCAATTCTACTTTGTAATGACGTCAGTCATTTTGCCCAAAAATCTATGGTGAAGCGGGAAAAAAAATCATTGTGCGACAAAATTGAAAAAAAAACGCTGTTTTGTAACTTTTGGGGGCTTCCGTTTCTACGTAGTACATTTTTCGGTAAAAATGACACCTTATCTTTATTCTGTAGGTCCATACGATTAAAATGATACCCTACTTATATAGGTTTGATTTTGTCGGACTTCTGGAAAAAATCATAACTCCATGCAGGAAAATTAATACGTTTAAAATTGTAATCTTCTGACCCCTATAACTTTTTTATTTTTCCGTGTATGGGGCGGTATGAGGGCTCATTTTTTGCGCCGTGATCTGAAGTTTTTAACGGTACCATTTTTGCATTGATAGGACTTATTGATCACTTTTTATTCATTTTTAAATGATATAAAAAGTGACCAAAAATGCACTATTTTGGACTTTGGAATTTTTTTGCGCGCACGCCATTGACCGAGCGGTTTAATTAATGATATATTTTTATAATTCGGACATTTCCGCACGCGGTGATACCACATATGTTTATTTTTATTTTTATTTACACTGTGTTTTTTTTTTTTATTGGAAAAGGGGGGTGATTCAAACTTTTAATAGGGGAGGAGTTAAATGATCTTTATTCACTTTTTTTTTCCACTTTTGTTTAGCAGTGTTATAGCTCCCATAGGGACCTATAACACTGCACACACTGATCTTCTATGTTGATCACTGGTTTCTCATAAGAAACCAGTGATCAACGATTCTGCCGGATGACTGCTCATGTCTGGATCTCAGGCACTGAGCAGTCATTCGGCGATCGGACAGCGAGGAGGCAGGAAGGGGCCCTCCCGCTGTCCTGTCAGCTGTTCGGGATGCCGCGATTAGCCGCGGCTATCCCGAACAGCTCGACTGAGCTAGTCGGGAACTTTCACTTTCACTTTTAGCCGCGCGGCTCAGCTTTGAGCGCGCGGCTAAAGGGTTAATAGCGCGCGGCGCCGCGATCGGCACTGCGCGCTATTAGAGGCGGGTCCCGGCTTCACTATGACGCCGGGCCCGCCATGATATGACGCGGGGTTACTGTGTAACCCCGCGTTATATCAGAAGAGCAGGACCAAGGACGTACCGGTACGTCCTTGGTCCTTAAGGGGTTAAAGGGGTACTCTGCTCAGCATTTGGAACAAACTGTTCCGGACGCTGGAGCCGGTGTGAGGTGGTTTTTTGCGCCCCCGTAGATCCATGCGTCCGCTCCTCCCCCAGCTCTCCGAACGTTTTCGAAGCTAGAACTGGGGGAGGGCAGAGCAAGGGGAGAGAGAAGGTCCACGCCCCCTTCCTCATCTCCCCTCCCTGAGCTCGGCTGCTCGGCTGGACGCAGATCTCTACGGCCACGCCCCCTCCCTGAGGACATAGACCTCCACGGCAGGTCCCCTCCCTCATCTCCCCTCCCTGAGGACATAGAGCAGTGCTCCCAATGAGCTCTATGTGTAAAGGGGGACATACTGCACGGGCTAAAGGGGGACATACTGCACGGGCTAAAGGGGGACATACTGCACGGGCTAAAGGGGGACATACTGTACGGGCTAAAGGGGGACATACTGCACGGACTAAAGGGGACATACTGCACGGGCTAAAGGGGGACATACTGTACGGGCTAAAGGGGGACATACTGCACGGACTAAAGGGGACATACTGCACGGGCTAAAGGGGACATACTGCACGGGCTAAAGGGGGACATACTGTACGGGCTAAAGGGGGACATACTGCACGGGCTAAAGGGGGACATACTGCACGGGCTAAAGGGGGACATACTGTACGGGCTAAAGGGGGACATACTGCACAGGCTAAAGGGGACATACTGCACGGGCTAAAGGGGGACATACTGCACGGGCTAAAGGGGACATACTGCACGGGCTAAAGGGGACATACTGCACGGGCTAAAGGGGGACATACTGCACGGGCTAAAGGGGACATACTGCACGGGCTAAAGGGGACATACTGCACGGGCTAAAGGGGGACATACTGCACGGGCTAAAGGGGGACATACTGCACGGGCTATAGGGGACATACTGCACGGGCTATAGGGGACATACTGCACGGGCTAAAGGGGGACATACTGCACGGGCTAAAGGGGGACATACTGTAGAGGCTGAAGGAGGACATACTGGATGAGCTAAAGAGCCTGTGCAGTATGTCCCCCTTTACACATAGAGCTCATTGGGAGCACTGCTCTACATCCTCAGCTCGGGGAGATGAGGGAGGGGACCTGCCGTGGAGATCTATGTCCTCAGGGAGGGGGCGTGCCGTGGAGATCTGCGTCCAGCCGAGCTCAGGGAGGGGGCGTGTACCTCCTTCCTCCCCTTGCCCCAGCTCTAGCTTCGGAAATGTTCGGAGAGCTGGGGGAGGAGCGGACGCATGGATCTACGGGGGCGCAAAAAACCACCTCACACCGGCGCCAGGAACTTGTGATGTCATAGTCCCACCCCTCCAATGCAAGTCTATGGGAGGGGGCGTGCATTGATGTTACAGTACAGAGATAATACACACAGTGATGTCACAATACAGGGGTAACACACACAGCAATGTCATAATAGAGGGATAATACACAGTGATGTTATAGTACAGGGATAATACACGCAGCGATGTCATTGTAGAGGAATAATACACACAGTGATGTCACAGTACAGGGGTAACACACAGCAATGTCATAGTAGAGGGATAATACACACAGTGATGTTATAGTAGAGGGATAATACACAGTGATGTCACAGTACAGGGATAATACACACAGTGATCTTATAGTAGAGGGATAATACACAGTGATGTCACAGTACAGGGATAATACACACAGTGATGTTACAGTACAGGGATAATACACACAGTGATGTCACAGTACAGGGATAATACACACAGTGAAGTCATAGTAGAGGGATAATACACAGTGATGTTATAGTACAGGGATAATACACACAGTGATGTCATAGTAGAGGGATAATACACAGTGATGTCACAGTACAGGGATAATACACACAGTGATGTTATAGTACAGAGATAATACACACAGTGATGTTATAGTACAGGGGTAATACACAGAGCAATGTCATAGTAGAGGGATAATACACACAGTGATGTTATAGTAGAGGGATAATACACACAGTGATGTTATAGTAGAGGGATAATACACACAGTGATGTTACAGTACAGGGATAATACACACAGTGATGTTATAGTACAGGGATAATACACACAGTGATGTTATAGTACAGAGATAATACACACAGTGATGTCACAATGCAGGGGTAATACACAGAGCAATGTCATAGTAGAGGGATAATACACACAGTGATGTCACAGTACAGGGATAATACACACAGTGATGTTATAGTACAGAGATAATACACACAGTGATGTCACAATGCAGGGGTAATACACAGAGCAATGTCATAGTAGTAGGATAATACACAGTGATGTTATAGTACAGGGATAATACACACAGTGATGTTATAGTAGAGGGATAATACACATAGTGATGTTACAGTACAGAGATAATACACACAGTGATGTTATAGTAGAGGGATAATACACAGTGATGTTATAGTACAGAGATAATATACAGTGATGTTATAGTACAGGGATAATACACATAGTGATGTTACAGTACAGGGATAATACACACAGTGATGTCACAGTACAGGGATAATACACATAGTGATGTTACAGTACAGGGATAATACACACAGTGATGTTATAGTAGAGGGATAATACACACAGTGATGTTATAGTACAGGGATAATACACACAGTGATGTTATAGTACAGGGATAATACACACAGTGATGTCACAGTACAGGGATAATACACACAGTGCTGTCACAGTACAGGGATAATACACACAGTGATGTCACAGTACAGAGATAATACACACAGTGAGGTCACAGTACAGGGATAATACACAGTGATGTTACAGTACAGGGATAATACACATAGTGATGTTACAGTACAGGGATAATACACCATGATGTCACAGTACAGGGATAATACACAGTGATGTCATAGTACAGGGATAATATACACAGTGATGTTACAGTACAGGGATAATACACAGTGATGTCACAGTACTGGGATAATATACACAGTGATGTCACAGTACAGGGATAATATACACAGTGATGTTACAGTACAGGGATAATACACAGTGATGTCACAGTACTGGGATAATATACACAGTGATGTCACAGTACAGGGATAATATACACAGTGATGTCACAGTACAGGGATAATATACACAGTGAGGTCACAGTACAGGGATAATACACAGTGACGTTACAGTACAGGGATAATACACATAGTGATGTTACAGTACAGGGATAATACACATAGTGATGTCACAGTACAGGGATAATACACAGTGAGGTCACAGTACAGGGATAATATACACAGTGATGTCACAGTACAGGGATAATATACACAGTGATGTTACAGTACAGGGATAATACACAGTGATGTCACAGTACTGGGATAATATACACAGTGATGTCACAGTACAGGGATAATATACACAGTGATGTCACAGTACAGGGATAATATACACAGTGAGGTCACAGTACAGAGATAATACACAGTGATGTTACAGTACAGGGATAATACACAGTGATGTTACAGTACAGGGATAATACAAACAGTGATGTTATAGTAGAGGGATAATACACAGTGATGTCACAGTACAGGGATAATACACACAGTGATGTTACAGTACAGAGATAATATACACAGTGATGTTATAGTACAGGGATAATACACACAGTGATGTCACAGTACAGGGATAATACACACAGTGATGTTATAGTACAGGGATAATACACACAGTGATGTCATAGTACAGGGATAATACACAGTGATGTTATAGTACAGGGATAATACACAGTGATGTTATAGTACATGGGTAACACACACAGCAATGTCATAGTAAAGGGATAATACACACAGTGATGTTATAGTAGAGGGATAATACACACAGTGAGGTCACAGTACAGGGATAATACACACAGTGATGTCATAGTACAGGGATAATACACACAGTGAGGTCACAGTACAGGGGTAACACACACAGCAATGTCATAGTACAGGGATAATACACACAGTGATGTCACAGTACAGGCATAATACACACAGTGATGTAACAGTACAGGGATAGTACACACAGTGATGTAACAGTACAGGGATAATACACACACAGTGATGTAACAGTACAGGGATAATACACACAGTGATGTAACAGTACAGGGATAGTACACACAGTGATGTAACAGTACAGGGATAATACACACACAGTGATGTAACAGTACAGGGATAATACACACACAGTGATGTAACAGTACAGGGATAATACACACAGTGATGTCATAGTAGAGGGATAATACACACAGTGATGTCATAGTAGAGGGATAATACACAGTGATGTGATAGTAGAGAGATAATACACACAGTGATGTTACAGTACAGGGATAATACACACAGTGATGTAACAGTACAGGGATAATACACAGTGATGTCATAGTAGAGGGATAATACACACAGTGATGTTATAGTACAGGGATAATACACACAGTGATGTCATAGTAGAGGGATAATACACAGTGATGTTATAGTACAGGGATAATACACACAGTGATGTCATAGTACAGGGATAATACACACAGTGAGGTCACAGTACAGGGGTAACACACACAGCAATGTCATAGTACAGGGATAATACACACAGTGATGTCACAGTACAGGCATAATACACACAGTGATGTAACAGTACAGGGATAGTACACACAGTGATGTAACAGTACAGGGATAATACACACACAGTGATGTAACAGTACAGGGATAATACACACAGTGATGTAACAGTACAGGGATAATACACACAGTGATGTCATAGTAGAGGGATAATACACAGTGATGTGATAGTAGAGAGATAATACACACAGTGATGTTACAGTACAGGGATAATACACACAGTGATGTAACAGTACAGGGATAATACACAGTGATGTCATAGTAGAGGGATAATACACACAGTGATGTTATAGTACAGGGATAATACACACAGTGATGTCATAGTAGAGGGATAATACACAGTGATGTGATAGTAGAGAGATAATACACACAGTGATGTCACAGTACAGGGATAATACACACAGTGATGTCACAGTACAGGGATAATACACACAGTGATGTAACAGTACAGGGATAATACACACAGTGATGTTATAGTACAGGGATAATACACACAGTGATGTTATAGTACAGAGATAATACACACAGTGATGTTATAGTACAGGGATAATACACACAGTGATGTTATAGTACAGGGATAATACACACAGTGATGTCATAGTAGAGGGATAATACACACAGTGATGTCATAGTAGAGGGATAATACACACAGTGATGTTACAGTACAGGGATAATACACACAGTGATGTCACAGTACAGAGATAATATACACAGTGATGTCATAGTAGAGGGATAATATACACAGTGATGTTACAGTACAGGGATAATACACACAGTGATGTTATAGTACAGGGATAACACACACAGTGATGTTATAGTACAGGGATAATACACACAGTGATGTCATAGTACAGGGATAATACACACAGTGATGTTACAGTACAGAGATAATACACACAGTGAGGTCACAGTACAGGGATAATACACACAGTGATGTTATAGTACAGGGATAATACACACAGTGATGTCATAGTAGAGGGATAATACACACAGTGATGTCATAGTAGAGAGATAATACATACAGTGATGTTACAGTACAGGGATAATACACACAGTGATGTTACAGTACAGAGATAATATACACAGTGATGTTATAGTACAGGGATAATACACACAGTGAGGTCACAGTACAGGGATAATACACACAGTGATGTTACAGTACAGGGATAATACACACAGTGATGTCACAGTACAGGGATAATACACACAGTGATGTTACAGTACAGGGATAATACACACAGTGATGTCACAGTACAGGGATAATACACACAGTGAGGTCACAGTACAGGGATAATACACACAGTGATGTTACAGTACAGAGATAATATACACAGTGAGGTCACAGTACAGGGATAATACACACAGTGATGTCACAGTACAGGGATAATACACACAGTGATGTTACAGTACAGGGATAATACACACAGTGATGTCACAGTACAGGGATAATACACACAGTGATGTTACAGTACAGGGATAATACACACAGTGATGTCACAGTACAGGGATAATACACACAGTGAGGTCACAGTACAGGGGTAACACACACAGTGATGTCATAGTAGAGGGATAATATACAGTACAGGGTTAATATAAAATTATAGAACAGTACAGGGACAGAACTCACAGTGGGGGAGGGGGTGAGGACTGGCAGGGGGCAGGGCACAGTATTTATAGTGATACCTGTGTAACCTGCCTGTCATGCCATAACCATCTGTTCTCCTGCACTCTGGTCCTTCCTCTGACCCCAGCAGGCCTCCGTATGAGTCTGTGATCACATGACCAGCAGGGGGAGGAGCTGAGCTGGAGGCAGAGATCGCTCAGTGTATGGCAGTGTTTCCCAATCAGGTGCATTCAGATATAGCAAAACTACAACTCCCAGCATGTCCGGACAGCTTTTGGCTATCAGGGCATGCTGGGAGCTGTGGTTTTCAACAGCTGGAGGCACACTGCTTGGGAAACACTGCTGGTCCCTCAACATACGATGGTAATCCGTTCCAAATGGACCATCGTTTGTTGAAACCATCGCATGTTGAGGGATCCGTGCAATGTAAAGTATAGGACAGTGGTCTACAACCTATGGACCTCCAGATGTTGCAAAACTACAACACCCAGCATGCCCGGACAGCCAACGGCTGTCCTGGCATGCTGGGAGTTGTTGTTTTGCAACATCTGGAGGTCCGCTGGTTGAAGACCACTGGTATTGGAGGTTATACTCACGTGTCCCTGCCGCTCCGGACCGTCACCGCTCGTCACAGCTGCCCTTGATGTCGCCCTCCATCGCTGTCGCCGCGTCCCCGGGGTGTCCCCAACGCTCTGGCAAGGCCTCTGCTTCCCCGGCATCCTAGCTCTCCGTCGCCGCCATCACGTCGCTACGCACGCCGCTCCTATTGGATGACGGGACGGCATGCGCAGCGACGAGATGACGACGATGGAGAGTGCCGACGATGCAGGGGATCCCGAAGAGGATGCGATGGAGCCCCGAGGACAGGTAAGTGACCATCATCAGACCACACGGGGCACGGTAAACGACTATCCGGTGGCAGCTGAAGCAGTCTGCGCTGCCGGATAGCCGTTTATGTGATGGCGCCGACATACGAAAAAACTTTTTTTTATATATATCAACTGGCTCCAGAAAGTTAAACAGATTTGTAAATTACTTCTATTAAAAAAATCTAAATCCTTTAAGTACTTCTGAGCTTCTGAAGTTAAGGTTGTTCTTTTCTGTCTAAGTCCTCTCTGATGACACCAGTCTCGGGAAACGCCCAGTTTAGAAGCAAATCCCCATAGCAAACCTCTTCTAAACTGGGCGGTTCACGAGACACGTGACATCAGAGAAGACTTAGACAGAAAAGAACAACCTTAACTGCAGAAGCTCATAAGTACTGAAAGGATTAAGATTTTTAAATAGAAGTAATTTACAAATCTGTTTAACTTTCTGCAGCCAGTTGATATATATATAAAAAAAAGTTTTTTCCTGGATAACCCATTTAATTTTGGTGCATGTAGTTATTTTTTTTTTAGCAGTAAAATAAAATCAAACCTATATAAATTGGGTATTCTTGTGACCGTATGGACCTATGGAATAAATATAAGGTGCAATTTTTACCAAAAACTGCACTGCATAGAAAAGGAAGCCGCTAAAAATGACAAAATGTTTTTTATTTTTTTATTTTGCCCCACAAATAATTGTTTTCTGGTTTCGCTGTAGCTTTTGTGGTGAAATTATTAATGGTATTACAAAGTAAAGAACAAGCCCTCATATGGATTTTTAGGTGGAAAATTGAAAGTGTTGTGATTTTTAGAAGGTGAGGAGGAAAAAACAAAAGTGCAAAAATGAAAAATGAAAAATCGCCAAAGAGGGAAGGGGTTAACAGCTCTGTTTCTATCTTTGCAGATGACACCAAGCTTTGTAGCACGTTACAGTCTATAGAGGATGTGCATAAGTTACAAGATGACTTGGATAGACTAAGTGTCTGGGCATCCACTTGGCAAATGAGGTTCAATGTGGATAAATGTAAAGCTATGCATCTGGGTACTAATAACCTGCATGCGTCGTATGTCTTAGGGGGGATTAAACTGGCAGAGTCACTGGTAGAGAAGGATCTGGGTGTACTTGTAGATCACAGACTACAGCAGTGATTCCTAACTGGGGTGCCACAGGATTTTGCGGTCAAATTTTTAATTTTTTTAAATTTATTTTTAAATTTCCCTCCCTGGCACCATAGGGGGAGGGAAGTTTGTATTCGCTGTGTGTGCGTCTGTCCATCCATCCGTCCGTCTGTGCACCCCCCCCCCAGGTTCCCCCTGCTTCCCCCAGCATCCCCCTCCCCTGCAGCCCAGTGAGTGCCCTGCCAGAGAGGGGAAGTGTGCGGAAGAAAAATGGCTTGCTTACGGTACTGTACCACGTCCATCCTCCTGTCATCCATGTCCACCCCCCTGTCCATCCCTGTCCCCCATGTTCACCCCCCCCCTCTCCACACCCCAGTCCACCCCCTATTCACCCCTCTTTTATCCCCCTTGTCCACCCTACTGTCATCCCTGTTTACCCCCATATCTCCCATTGTCATCCATGTCAACCTTTGCCACCCTCCATTCACCCCTCTGTCCCTTTGTCACCCCAGTCCACCCCTCTTTTAACCGCTTATCACCCTTGTCCACCCCTCTAACCCCCTGTCTCCCATGTCCACCCTCCTGTCATCCATGTCTACCTTGGCCATCCCCCTATCCTCCCTTCTGTCATGTTCAACCCCCATTGTCCACCCCTCTGACCACATCCATGTTCACCCCTCTGTCCCTTTGTCACCTCTGTTACCACCTTGTCCCTCCTGTCCACCCCTGTCACCCATGTACAGTCTTCTACACCCCTCTGTCACCCCTTTACACCCCTCTGTCACCCATGTACACACCTCTACACCCCTTTACACCCCTCTGCCACCCATGTACACTCTTCTACACCCATCTGTCACTCCTCTACACCCCTCTGCCACCCTTGTACACCCCTTAACACCCCTCTGCCACCCATGTACACTCCTCTACACCCCTTTGCCACCCATGTACACTCCTCTACACCTCTCTGCCACCACTGTAAACCCATCTATAACCCCCTACACCCCTCTGTCACCCCCGTACACTCCTCTACACATCTATCTCCCATGTACACCGTTCTGTTACCCCTTTACACCTATACGCCCCTGTATTCCTCTTCACTTGTAAAAGGGGAATCTGGAGGCTGATGCTGGTTAAGTGCGGAGCCTAATGGATTTGTTTTGCAGGTTTAATGGTGAAGAGTTGTGGCTGGAAGAAATGGCCTGGAAGAACAGGGAACAATGCTGATCAGAGAAGACGTCACATGTGAATTGCTGTATAAAGCAGCACTTTAAACTATTTACCCACTGATAAATAGATAATGGATATTGTGCATTGTGGCTTTTTGCCTTCTCCCTTTTTTTGTTTTTGTTTTTTTTTGCTCGTCAACTTTGGTAGGGGTGTCCCGCAATTGTTTTTTAGTCCGTGGGGTGCCCCGAGCCAAAAAAGGTTTGGAAACACAGGACTACAGTGTGGTGAGGGTGTGATGAAGGGCAGATGTTATTACCCTAGAGGCAGATGGCATTAACCCCTTGTGTTCATGATGCCAGGGTGTGGTTTTTCTCTATACCACCCGAGGTATTGCCGCTGGTTCCTGGGCTAGGCGCGGGGCAAATAATCACTCCGATGCAAAGTTACGAAACAACAGCAGCTTTACTGAGGCAGACAGATGGAATAGTCTTTACAGCTCAGTTAGTCCCAAGGAGATGACCAGTAACTTAAGGAGACTTGCGGGCTCACTGGGACTTTTTGTGGATTTGGACTGAATTATGCAGACCCATGCTGACTTTAGCAGACTTCACCCCTGTGGTTGCTTACCAGGTTTTGACATTCACCTGAAGGGGCACTTGATGTTGGAAGCGTGGCTGATAGCTCTTCCCATGGTTTATAAGGGAGCAGTTTGGAGGAGTCCTATAGGTCACCCATAAGTCACCTGGTCACTGACACCTTCCCTGGTTACGTGAAATTTGGTAAGAACATTTAAAGGCATATGAACATTAGAAAGACAATTCAATAAATAACATAGGACACTATTAACCATTTAGGGTTTGTGGAATGGAGGTGTACTCAGGGGACACTGGAATAGAGTACGCCTTACAAGACAGAAAAAGTTACAGGAGGCAACTCCTGTACTGGGCCACCACAAACTCCCCCTCTTAAAAGAAGCCATCCTTGGTGTATAGTCCTGGAGGGCGGATGAGATGAAGTGACCACTGGAGGCCACACAATAACAGTAGTAAAGACAGTTCCTGGGGTATTGCACACCAATGTCCTTCACAGGGCAGATGAACTGGGGAAGAGTCCATGTGGCATTTTGAACAATGTCCGTACATCCTCCAACAATAGGGTGTTTGAATTGGATTGAGATGAACAACATTCATGATTAGGTTTCTTTGACCTTGCAACTGCTTGGTTGTAGAATGTTTTGGATTGGGCTGCCTGAGGCTCTCTACCCTGATGTCTATGCTAATGGAGCCCATCGAATAAAGCTACTTCTCCCCATAACAAGTGACTAGCAGTTATATACCTTCTTTACAACACATGACAATATTACAATAGCTCTGCCACGTTTATATGTGCTACTTATGACCTTCAGGTGATCTCTCTGGCCACAAGAGAACCCTGTGCACAGTGGACAGGAAATAATAGACATTAGACATCCTATCTGAATATGACATAAGACTATCTTAGGTAGTCCAGACAATCTCAGGTCTTGACTGTACAAGTTCTTGTCTGTACTGTATTCAGCAACAAGTCATCTGACCAGGGGCGGACATATCGCCTGTGCAGCCGGTTCAGCTGCACAGGGGCCCAGCGTGAGAGGGGGCCCGCTGCCCTCTCCAGGTCCGGCCCCAGAGGCGAGCATTAGGCCACATACCACCGCATACTCCCCGACCACAGCAAGTTTGACAGCACCCGGATGGACGCTGCGTTCAACCACCCCTGCAGCCAGTGGCGTCTCTGGGGGGGGGGGGGGGGGGGCGGGGTTAGGGGGTCCAGAGGGGGCCACGGCCCCCCCTACATCATGATTGCCCCCCCCCCCCCAGCAGCAGTTGGTCACTAGCAGCTCTCATGGCCACCAGTAAAGGGCCCGAGCCCCCGCTGCACCCCCCGCCCCCCGGAGCCATCTACTCCGCCATCCTTTTTTTAATAACTCTTCAGCCTGCAGCCCTGTCACCACGCAGGGGCCGCGCTATGCAGACTGGGAAGAGCAGACAGGAAGCTCCTCCCCCTCTCTCACTCCCCTGTATACTGGACCTTGTGGAGCAGGCCCGCTGTGTGTATACAGGCCCGGACACCACCAGTATGGAAGACTTACCTGCCCAGTGCCCACTGCTCATGCTGCCCTTTTAAAGTAAGTAACTTGCTTGGGGGAGAGGGGGAAAGTTGTAGGAGACAGTGGGAGGTAGTTCAGTGTTTCCCAACCAGGGGGCCCCCAGCTGTTGCAAAACTACAACTCCCAGCATTCCTTTGGCTTTATGAGCATACTGGGAGTTGTAGTTTTGTAACAGCTGGAGGCCCCCAGGTTGGGAAACACTGATCTATCTATCTATCAATCTATTATATATCTATCTCCTATCTATCTATCTATCTCATATCTATCCATCCATCTATCAATATCCATCTATTTATGCATCTATCTATCTATCTTTCTCATATCTATCTATCTATCTATCTATCTATCTCATATCTATCTCATATCTATCTATCTCATATCTATCTCATATCTATCTCATATCTTTCTCATATCTATCTATCTATCTCATATCTTTCTCATATCTATCTATCTATCTCCTATCTATCTATCTCATATCTATCTATCTATCTCATATCTATCTATCTCATATCTATCTATCTATCTCATATCTATCTATCTCATATCTATCTATCTATCTCATATCTATCTATCTCATATCTATCTATCTCATAGATGAGAGATAGATATGAGAGATAGATAGGTAGATGGATGATATATAGATAGATACATAAATATATATATATATATAGATATATATATAGATATGAGATAGATAGAAAGATAGATAAATAGATGGATAGATAGATGATAGACAGATCGATAGATAGATGATAGATACATAGATATGATATAGATGATAGACAGATATGATATAGATCAGTTTCCCAACCAGGGGGCCTCCAGCTGTTGCAAAACTACAACTCCCATCATTCCTTTGGCTTTATGAGCATACTGGGAGTTGTAGTTTTGCAACAGCTGGAGGCCCCCCTAGTTCGGAAACACTGATCTATATCAATCATCTATCTATTATCTATCTATCCAAAAAAAAAAAAAGCAAGAGACCAGCAGCACACTCTTTAAAAATTTGTGCAAAAAAGGTGGAGATTTATTGCATTATCCCAGTGTACAAAAGAAGCGACGTTTCAGCGACCTCTCGTCACCGTTCTCAAGAAGTTTGAAGAGGTTTTCTGTGTGCTGCTGGTCTCTTGCTTTTTTCTAGTACAAGTGAACCTCTCACCAAGGTCCACACCCAGCGTGCACCATTGCATTGGTTTTCTTAATTTTGTTGTGCTGCTCTTCTGGAGTTTTTTTTTTTTATCTATCCATCTACCTATCTCCTATCTATCTATCTATCTATCTCATATCTATCTCATATCTATCTATCTATCTCATATCTATCTCATATCTATCTATCTATCTCATATCTATCTATCCCATATCTATCTATCTCCTATCTATCTATCCCATATCTATCTATCTCATATCTATCTAACCCTAATCTATCTATCTGTCTCATATCTTTCTCACATCTATCTATCTATCTCATATCTATCTCATATCTATCTCATATCTATCTATCTCATATCTATCTATCCATCTATCTCCTATCTTTCTATCTATCTATCTATCTCATATCTATCTATCTCATATTTATCTATATCATATCTATCTATCCGTCTATCTCCTATCTATCTATCTATCTATCTATCTCATATCTATCTATCCATCTATCTCCTATCTATCTCATATTTATCTATCTCATATCTATCTATCTATATTATATCTATCTATCCATCTATAGATGATAGATAGATGATAGATATGATATAGATAGATAGATGATAGATAGATAGATAGATAGATAGGAGATAGATGGATAGAGCAGTGTTTCCCAACCAGGGGGCCTCCAGCTGTTGCAAAACTACAACTCCCAGTATGTTCATAAAGCCAAAGACATGCTGGGAGTTGTCGTTTTGGAATAGCTAGAGGCCCCCTGGTTGTGTTACACTGATCTATCTATCTATCTCATATCTATCTATCTATCTCATATCTATTATCTATCTATATATCATCTATCTATCTATCTACAAAACTAAAGATCCAGCGGCACTCCCAGATAAGGTGCAAAAACAAAGTGTTTTATTCCCCCATGTATGTGTGACGTTTCAATAGCATCCCGCCATCTTCATCATACGTACAGTTGTACATTCTGTAGTCTCTGTGACATCACTGTGCTTCATAATAAACTGTGACATCACTGTGCTTCATAATAAACTGTGACATCACTGTGCTTCATAATAAACTGTGACATCACTGTGCTTCATAATAAACTGTGACATCACTGTGCTTCATAATAAACTGTGACATCACTGTGCTTCATAATAAACTGTGACATCACTGTGCTTCATAATAAACTGACATCACTGTGCTTCATAATAAACTGTGACATCACTGTGCTTCATAATAAACTGTGACATCACTGCGCTTCATAATAAACTGTGACATCACTGCGCTTCATAATAAACTGTGACATCACTGCGCTTCATAATAAACTGTGACATCACTGTGCTTCATAATAAACTGTGACATCACTGTGCTTCATCATAAACTGTGACATCACTGTGCTTCATAATAAACTGTGAGATCACTGTGCTTCATAATAAACTGTGACATCACTGTGCTTCATAATAAACTGTGACATCACTGTGCTTCATAATAAACTGTGACATCACTGTGCTTCATAATAAACTGTGACATCACTGTGCTTCATAATAAACTGTGACATCACTGTGCTTCATAATAAACTGTGACATCACTGTGCTTCATAATAAACTGTGACATCACTGTGCTTCATAATAAACTGTGACATCACTGTGCTTCATAATAAACTGTGACATCACTGTGCTTCATAATAAACTGTGACATCACTGTGCTTCATAATAAACTGTGACATCACTGTGCTTCATAATAAACTGTGACATCACTGCGCTTCATAATAAACTGTGACATCACTGCGCTTCATAATAAACTGTGACATCACTGCGCTTCATAATAAACTGTGACATCACTGCGCTTCATAATAAACTGTGACATCACTGCGCTTCATAATAAACTGTGACATCACTGCGCTTCATAATAAACTGTGACATCACTGTGCTTCATAATAAACTGTGACATCACTGTGCTTCATAATAAACTGTGACATCACTGTGCTTCATCATAAACTGTGACATCACTGTGCTTCATAATAAACTGTGACATCACTGTGCTTCATAATAAACTGTGACATCACTGTGCTTCATAATAAACTGTGACATCACTGTGCTTCACAATAAACTGTGACATCACTGTGCTTCATAATAAACTGACATCACTGTGCTTCATAATAAACTGTGACATCACTGTGCTTCATAATAAACTGTGACATCACTGTGCTTCATAATAAACTGGGACATCACTGTGCTTCATAATAAACTGACATCACTGTGCTTCATAATAAACTGTGACATCACTGCGCTTCATAATAAACTGTGACATCACTGCGCTTTATAATAAACTGTGACATCACTGCGCTTCATAATAAACTGTGACATCACTGTGCTTCATAATAAACTGTGACATCACTGTGCTTCATAATCAACTGTGACATCACTGTGCTTCATAATAAACTGTGACATCACTGTGCTTCATAATAAACTGTGACATCACTGTGCTTCATAATAAACTGACATCACTGTGCTTCATAATAAATTGTGACATCACTGTGCTTCATGATAAACTGTGACATCACTGTGCTTCATAATAAACTGTGACATCACTGTGCTTCATAATAAACTGTGACATCACTGTGCTTCATAATAAACTGTGACATCACTGTGCTTCATAATAAACTGTGACATCACTGTGCTTCATAATAAACTGTGACATCACTGTGCTTCATAATAAACTGTGACATCACTGTGCTTCATAATAAACTGTGACATCACTGTGCTTCATAATAAACTGTGACATCACTGTGCTTCATAATAAACTGTGACAACACTGTGCTTCATAATAAACTGACATCACTGCGCTTCATAATAAACTGTGACATCACTGCGCTTCATAATAAACTGTGACATCACTGCGCTTCATAATAAACTGTGACATCACTGCGCTTCATAATAAACTGTGACATCACTGTGCTTCATAATAAACTGTGACATCACTGTGCTTCATAATAAACTGTGACATCACTGTGCTTCATAATAAACTGTGACATCACTGTGCTTCATAATAAACTGTGACATCACTGTGCTTCATAATAAACTGTGACATCACTGCGCTTCATAATAAACTGTGACATCACTGCGCTTCATAATAAACTGTGACATCACTGCGCTTCATAATAAACTGTGACATCACTGTGCTTCATAATAAACTGTGACATCACTGTGCTTCATAATAAACTGTGACATCACTGTGCTTCACAATAAACTGTGACATCACTGTGCTTCATAATAAACTGACATCACTGTGCTTCATAATAAACTGTGACATCACTGTGCTTCATAATAAACTGGGACATCACTGTGCTTCATAATAAACTGGGACATCACTGTGCTTCATAATAAACTGACATCACTGTGCTTCATAATAAACTGTGACATCACTGTGCTTCATAATAAACTGTGACATCACTGTGCTTCATAATAAACTGTGACATCACTGTGCTTCATAATAAACTGTGACATCACTGTGCTTCATAATAAACTGTGACATCACTGTGCTTCATAATAAACTGTGACATCACTGTGCTTCATAATAAACTGTGACATCACTGTGCTTCATAATAAACTGACATCACTGCGCTTCATAATAAACTGTGACATCACTGCGCTTCATAATAAACTGACATCACTGCGCTTCATAATAAACTGACATCACTGTGCTTCATCATAAACTGTGACATCACTGTGCTTCATCATAAACTGTGACATCACTGTGCTTCATCATAAACTGTGACATCACTGTGCTTCATAATAAACTGTGACATCACTGTGCTTCATAATAAACTGTGACATCACTGCGCTTCATAATAAACTGTGACATCACTGCGCTTCATAATAAACTGACATCACTGCGCTTCATAATAAACTGTGACATCACTGCGCTTCATAATAAACTGTGACATCACTGCGCTTCATAATAAACTGACATCACTGCGCTTCATAATAAACTGTGACATCACTGCGCTTCATAATAAACTGTGACATCCCTGCGCTTCATAATAAACTGTGACATCACTGTGCTTCATAATAAACTGTGACATCACTGCTTCATAATAAACTGTGACATCACTGTGCTTCATAATAAACTGTGACATCACTGTGCTTCATAATAAACTGTGACATCACTGTGCTTCATAATAAACTGTGACATCACTGTGCTTCATAATAAACTGTGACATCACTGTGCTTCACAATAAACTGACATCACTGTGCTTCATAATAAACTGTGACATCACTGTGCTTCATAATAAACTGTGACATCACTGTGCTTCATAATAACCTGTGACATCACTGTGCTTCATAATAAACTGTGACATCACTGTGCTTCATAATAAACTGACATCACTGTGCTTCATAATAAACTGTGACATCACTGCGCTTCATAATAAACTGGGACATCACTGTGCTTCATAATAAACTGGGACATCACTGTGCTTCATAATAAACTGGGACATCACTGTGCTTCATAATAAACTGTGACATCACTGTGCTTTATCCTGTAATTTGATGTCACTGTGTATAACAACCCTGTAGTGACATCACAGTTTATTATTCTTGAATGCTGACTTCACTGTGTATATTTTCCCGGTACAATGACATCACTGTATAGTTACCCTCTACTGTGACAACACTGCGTTTATTAACCCTGTAGTGGCAAAACTGTTTATTGTCCCTGTACAGAGACATTACTGTTTATATTAACTCTGAACTGTGATGTCACTGGGCATATTTACCCTGTATTGTCACTCACAGTGAAAGGTAAATATGTACAGTGGCATTAGGGTATACAGGCTTAATATATACAGTGATGTCACAGTGCAGTGTAAGTATCAACAGTGATGTTGCAGTATAGAGATAACACACAGTGATGTTATAGTTCAGAGATAATATAGACAGTGATGTCACAGTACAGGGATAATACACAGTGATGTCACAGTACAGGGATAATACACACAGTGATGTCACAGTACAGGGATAATATACACAGTGATATCATAGTACAGGGATAATACACACAGTGATGTCACAGTACAGGGATAATACACACAGTGATGTCACAGTACAGGGATAATATACACAGTGATGTCACAGTACAGGGATAATATACACAGTGATGTCACAGTACAGGGATAATACACAGTGATGTCACAGTACAGGGATAATACACACAGTGATGTCACAGTACAGGGATAATATACACAGTGATGTCACAGTACAGGGATAATATACACAGTGATGTCACAGTACAGGGATAATACACAGTGATGTAACAGTACAGGGATAATACACACAGTGATGTCACAGTACAGGGATAATACAAACAGTGATGTCACAGTACAGAGATAATACACACAGTGATGTCACAGTATAGGGATAATACACAGTGATGTCACAGTACAGAGATAATACACACAGTGATGTCACAGTACAGGGAGGGATAATATACACAGTGATGTCATAGTGCAGGGATAATACACAGTGACGTCACAGTAGAGGGATAATACACAGTGATGTGACAGTACAGGAATAATACACAGTGATGTCACAGTACAGGAATAATACACAGTGATGTCACAGTACAGAGATAATACACACAGCGATGTCACAGTACAGGGATAATATACAGAGTGATGTCACAGTACAGGGATAATACACAGTGATGTCACAGTACAGGGATAATACACACAGTGATGTCACAGTACAGAGATAATACACACAGTGATGTCACAGTACAGGGATAATAAACAGTGATGTCACAGTACAGAGATAATACACTCAGTGATGTCACAGTACAGGGAGGAATAATATACACAGTGATGTCATAGTACAGGGATAATACACAGTGACGTCACAGTACAGGGATAATACACAGTGATGTGACAGTACAGAGATAATACACACAGTGATGTCACAGTACAGGAATAATACACAGTGATGTCACAGTACAGGAATAATACACAGTGAAGTAACAGTACAGGAATAATACACAGTGATGTTGCAGTACAGGAATAATACACAGTGATGTCACAGTACAGGGATAATATACAGAGTGATGTCACAGTACAGGGATAATATACAGAGTGATGTCACAGTACAGGGATAATACACAGTGATGTCACAGTACAGGGATAATACACACAGTGATGTCACAGTACAGAGATAATACACACAGTCATGTCACAGTACAGGGATAATATACACAGTGATGTCACAGTACAGGGATAATACACAGTGATGTCACAGTACAGGGATAATACACACAGTGATGTCACAGTACAGGGATAATATACACAGTGATGTCACAGTACAGGGATAATATACACAGTGATGTCACAGTACAGGGATAATACACAGTGATGTAACAGTACAGGGATAATACACACAGTGATGTCACAGTACAGAGATAATACACACAGTGATGTCACAGTACAGAGATAATACACACAGTGATGTCACAGTACAGGGATAATACACAGTGACATCACAGTACAGAGATAATACACACAGTGATGTCACAGTACAGGGAGGGATAATATACACAGTGATGTCATAGTGCAGGGATAATACACAGTGACGTCACAGTAGAGGGATAATACACAGTGATGTGACAGTACAGGAATAATACACAGTGATGTGACAGTACAGGAATAATACACAGTGATGTCACAGTACAGGAATAATACACAGTGATGTCACAGTACAGGGATAATATACAGAGTGATGTCACAGTACAGGGATAATATACAGAGTGATGTCACAGTACAGGGATAATACACAGTGATGTCACAGTACAGGGATAATACACACAGTGATGTCACAGTACAGGGATAATAAACAGTGATGTCACAGTACAGAGATAATACACTCAGTGATGTCACAGTACAGGGAGGAATAATATACACAGTGATGTCATAGTACAGGGATAATACACAGTGATGTCACAGTACAGGGATAATACACAGTGATGTGACAGTACAGAGATAATACACACAGTGATGTCACAGTACAGGAATAATACACAGTGATGTCACAGTACAGGAATAATACACAGTGATGTCACAGTACAGGAATAATACACAGTGATGTTGCAGTACAGGAATAATACACAGTGATGTCACAGTACAGGGATAATATACAGAGTGATGTCACAGTACAGGGATAATATACAGAGTGATGTCACAGTACAGGGATAATACACAGTGATGTCACAGTACAGGGATAATACACACAGTGATGTCACAGTACAGAGATAATACACACAGTGATGTCACAGTACAGGGATAATATACACAGTGATGTCACAGTACAGGGATAATACACACAGTGATGTCACAGTACAGGGATAATATACACAGTGATGTCACAGTACAGGGATAATACACACAGTGATGTCACAGTACAGGGATAATACACACAGTGATGTCACAGTACAGAGATAATACACACAGTGATGTCACAGTACAGAGATAATACACACAGTGATGACACAGTACAGGGATAATACACAATGATGTCACAGTACAGAGATAATACACACAGCGATGTCACAGTACAGGGATAATACACAGTGATGTCACAGTACAGAGATAATAAACACAGTGATGTCACAGTACAGGGAGGGATAATATATACAGTGATGTCATAGTACAGGGATAATACACACAGTGATGTCATAGTACAGGGATAATACACAGTGATGTCACAGTACAGGGATAATACACAGTAACGTCACAGTACAGGGATAATACACAGTGATGTCACAGTACAGAGATAATACACACAGTGATGTCACAGTACAGGAATAATACACAGTGATGTCACAGTACAGGAATAATACACAGTGATGTCACAGTACAGGAATAATACACAGTGATGTCACAGTACAGGGATAATATACAGAGTGATGTCACAGTACAGGGATAATATACAGAGTGATGTCACAGACAGGGATAATACACAGTGATGTCACAGTACAGGGATAATACACAGTGATGTCACAGTACAGGGATAATACACACAGTGATGTCACAGTACAGGGATAATATATAGAGTGACATCATAGTACAGGGATAATATACAGAGTGATGTCACAGTGCAGGGATAATACACAGTGATGTCACATTACAGGGATAATACACACAGTGATGTCACAGTACAGGGACAATACACAGTGATGTCACAGTACAGAGATAATACACAGTGATGTCACAGTACAGGGATAATACACAGTGATGTCACAGTACAGGGATAATACACACAGTGATGTCACAGTACAGGGATAATACACACAGTGATGTCACAGTACAGAGATAATACACACAGTGATGTCACAGTACAGGGATAATACACAGTGATGTCACAGTACAGAGATAATACACACAGTGATGTCACAGTACAGGGAGGGATAATATACACAGTGATGTCATAGTGCAGGGATAATACACAGTGACGTCACAGTAGAGGGATAATACACAGTGATGTGACAGTACAGGAATAATACACAGTGATGTCACAGTACAGGAATAATACACAGTGATGTCACAGTACAGAGATAATACACACAGCGATGTCACAGTACAGGGATAATATACAGAGTGATGTCACAGTACAGGGATAATACACAGTGATGTCACAGTACAGGGATAATACACACAGTGATGTCACAGTACAGAGATAATACACACAGTGATGTCACAGTACAGGGATAACAAACAGTGATGTCACAGTACAGAGATAATACACTCAGTGATGTCACAGTACAGGGAGGAATAATATACACAGTGATGTCATAGTACAGGGATAATACACAGTGACGTCACAGTACAGGGATAATACACAGTGATGTGACAGTACAGAGATAATACACACAGTGATGTCACAGTACAGGAATAATACACAGTGATGTCACAGTACAGGAATAATACACAGTGAAGTCACAGTACAGGAATAATACACAGTGATGTTGCAGTACAGGAATAATACACAGTGATGTCACAGTACAGGGATAATATACAGAGTGATGTCACAGTACAGGGATAATATACAGAGTGATGTCACAGTACAGGGATAATACACAGTGATGTCACAGTACAGGGATAATACACACAGTGATGTCACAGTACAGAGATAATACACACAGTCATGTCACAGTACAGGGATAATATACACAGTGATGTCACAGTACAGGGATAATACACAGTGATGTCACAGTACAGGGATAATACACACAGTGATGTCACAGTACAGGGATAATATACACAGTGATGTCACAGTACAGGGATAATATACACAGTGATGTCACAGTACAGGGATAATACACAGTGATGTAACAGTACAGGGATAATACACACAGTGATGTCACAGTACAGAGATAATACACACAGTGATGTCACAGTACAGAGATAATACACACAGTGATGTCACAGTACAGAGATAATACACACAGTGATGTCACAGTACAGGGATAATACACAGTGACATCACAGTACAGAGATAATACACACAGTGATGTCACAGTACAGGGAGGGATAATATACACAGTGATGTCATAGTGCAGGGATAATACACAGTGACGTCACAGTAGAGGGATAATACACAGTGATGTGACAGTACAGGAATAATACACAGTGATGTGACAGTACAGGAATAATACACAGTGATGTCACAGTACAGGAATAATACACAGTGATGTCACAGTACAGGGATAATATACAGAGTGATGTCACAGTACAGGGATAATATACAGAGTGATGTCACAGTACAGGGATAATACACAGTGATGTCACAGTACAGGGATAATACACACAGTGATGTCACAGTACAGAGATAATACACACAGTGATGTCACAGTACAGGGATAATAAACAGTGATGTCACAGTACAGAGATAATACACTCAGTGATGTCACAGTACAGGGAGGAATAATATACACAGTAATGTCATAGTACAGGGATAATACACAGTGACGTCACAGTACAGGGATAATACACAGTGATGTGACAGTACAGAGATAATACACACAGTGATGTCACAGTACAGGAATAATACACAGTGATGTCACAGTACAGGAATAATACACAGTGATGTCACAGTACAGGAATAATACACAGTGATGTTGCAGTACAGGAATAATACACAGTGATGTCACAGTACAGGGATAATATACAGAGTGATGTCACAGTACAGGGATAATATACAGAGTGATGTCACAGTACAGGGATAATACACAGTGATGTCACAGTACAGGGATAATACACACAGTGATGTCACAGTACAGAGATAATACACACAGTGATGTCACAGTACAGGGATAATATACACAGTGATGTCACAGTACAGGGATAATACACACAGTGATGTCACAGTACAGGGATAATATACACAGTGATGTCACAGTACAGGGATAATACACACAGTGATGTCACAGTACAGGGATAATACACACAGTGATGTCACAGTACAGAGATAATACACACAGTGATGTCACAGTACAGAGATAATACACACAGTGATGTCACAGTACAGGGATAATACACAATGATGTCACAGTACAGAGATAATACACACAGCGATGTCACAGTACAGGGATAATACACAGTGATGTCACAGTACAGAGATAATAAACACAGTGATGTCACAGTACAGGGAGGGATAATATATACAGTGATGTCATAGTACAGGGATAATACACACAGTGATGTCATAGTACAGGGATAATACACAGTGATGTCACAGTACAGGGATAATACACAGTAACGTCACAGTACAGGGATAATACACAGTGATGTCACAGTACAGAGATAATACACACAGTGATGTCACAGTACAGGAATAATACACAGTGATGTCACAGTACAGGAATAATACACAGTGATGTCACAGTACAGGAATAATACACAGTGATGTCACAGTACAGGGATAATATACAGAGTGATGTCACAGTACAGGGATAATATACAGAGTGATGTCACAGACAGGGATAATACACAGTGATGTCACAGTACAGGGATAATACACAGTGATGTCACAGTACAGGGATAATACACACAGTGATGTCACAGTACAGGGATAATATATAGAGTGACATCATAGTACAGGGATAATATACAGAGTGATGTCACAGTGCAGGGATAATACACAGTGATGTCACATTACAGGGATAATACACACAGTGATGTCACAGTACAGGGACAATACACAGTGATGTCACAGTACAGAGATAATACACAGTGATGTCACAGTACAGGGATAATACACAGTGATGTCACAGTACAGGGATAATACACACAGTGATGTCACAGTACAGGGATAATACACAGAGTGATGGCACAGTACAGAGATAATACACAGTGATGTCACAGTACAGGGATAATACACAGTGATGGCACAGTACAGAGTTAATACACAGTGATGTCACATTACAGGGATAATACACAGAGTGATGGCACAGTACAGAGATAATACACAGTGATGTCACAGTACAGGGATAATACACAGTGATGCCACAGTACAGGGATAATACACACAGTGATGTCACAGTACAGAGATAATACACAGAGTGATGGCACAGTACAGGGATAATACACAGTGATGTCACAGTACAGGGATAATACACACAGTGATGTCAAAGTACAGGGATAATACACAGTGATGTCACAGTACAGGGATAATACACACAGTGATGTCACAGTACAGGGATAATACACAGTGATGTCACAGTACAGTGATAATACACACAGTGATGTCACAGTACAGAGATAATACACAGAGTGATGGCACAGTACAGGGATAATACACAGAGTGATGGCACAGTATAGAGTTAATACACAGAGTGATGGCACAGTACAGAGTTAATACACAGTGATGTCACATTACAGGGATAATACACAGAGTGATTGCACAGTACAGAGATAATACACAGTGATGTCACAGTACAGGGATAATACACAGTGATGTCACAGTATAACCATCTCACAGACGGACCACCATGTAATTTCAGCAGAAAATAAAGCAGGGCCTCATGTTCAAGTTTCGCCTAAGGCCTCACAAAGTCTAGAGCCGCCTCTGGTCGGCCCTACCATGGGACTCGGTGGGACCATAAGTCCCAGGTGGCACTTTTCAGGGGCGGCATTTTGCTGCCCCCTTATTTTTTTTGTGCCTAGTAGGTTCATGGTAGGGTTGGCGCCGCCGCTGCTCACTGTTCTAAAGCAGCTGTGGGGTAAAATAGCGGGCACTTTAGACAGTGAGTCTGCCTCCGGCCAACCGGGGTCTGACGAGGGACGTCGCACAAGTGACGTACTTCTGCAGACCCGCTCAGGAGGACATCAGTGACGTCACTCGTCAGGCCGCTGCCGGAGAGGAGAAGCGCTGTGCAGGGCAGGTAAGTGTGTCTCTGTGTGTGTCTGTGTCTGTCTGTGTGTTTGGGGGGGGCTATGGCTACCTAATGTGAGGAATCTATGCTACATAATGTGGGGAAACTATGTTACCTAATGTGGGGAATCTGTGCTACCTAATGTGGGGAAACTATGCTACCTAATGTGGGGAAACTATGTTACCTAATGTGGGGAATCTGTGCTACCTAATGTGGGCAAACTATGCTACCTAATGTGGGGAAACTATGTTACCTAATGTGGGGAAACTATGTTACCTGATGTGGGGAATCTGTGCTACCTAATGTGAGGAAACTATGCTACCTAATGTGGGGAAACTATGTTACCTAATGTGGGGAATCTGTGCTACCTAATGTGGGGAAACTATGCTACCTAATGTGGGGAAACTATGTTACCTAATGTGGGGAATCTGTGCTACCTATTGTGGGGAAACTATGCTACCTAATGTGGGGAAACTATGCTACCTAATGTGGGCAAACTATGCTACCTAATGTGGGGAAACTGCTACCTAATGTAGGGAATCTATGCTACCTAATGTGGGGAAACTATGCTACCTAATGTGAGGAAACTATGCTACCTAATGTGGGGGAATCTATGCCACCTAATGTTGGGAATCTATGCTACCTAATGTGGGGGGCTTGAATGAGCTGCGGCATATGGGAGGCCTTAATAAATAATTAGAAACTTATACAGCAAGTAACATATGGGGGTCCACCTGAATAAGTGACACATGGAGGAGGGGTGCTGAACAACTGATGTTTTGGGGGGGGGGCATAGGCACATTCTTTGCACAAGGGCCCTCTGCTGTCTGTGTCCGCCCCTACCGTAGAGAATAAGGGGTAAAGTGGAACATAGAACAAATACAGTTATTTTTTTCTTAATTTTTTTTTAATGAAGTAAACGAGATAAAGGTAAGCAATGACTTCCTCAGTCTGAAGCGCGGTCCTCATCGGCAGGAAGCAGTGAGGAGGAGGAGGATGACGGAGGTTCTGATTCCATCTCTGCTTCTTTTTCGTCCCTCTCTATATATAGGGCCGTGGCCATGAAGAAGGCTCCTCCGATGACTGCCATTATGGTGCAGGTCATGAGGGCATACTCCAGGCTGCGGTATTTCAGAAGAGGGGATTTGGCATATCCTCGTTCGTAGGTGTCAGATATCAGGCCGATGAGGTACGGGCTGCCGGCGTCACCTAGGAGGTGATAGATTGTCATCTGCACGGCCAGGGCTGAAGATCTCCTCCACGGAGTTACTACTTTTAGTATAATGTCAGATATGAGGGTGAAATTTACTGACAGAAGCGTCTCTCCGATGAAGATGAAGATGTTGGTGGCAACGAGGCTGATGTTGCCAAAAGTCAATGCCAACAGAAGAAAAGGGGCAGAGAGCATCATCGCGCATCCACACACAAGCGGGTCCGCCCGTGGGTTGGATTTGCGATATCTTTTACTTATCTCCGTCCCTGCTACAACTCCCAGAATGCCGGAAACGACTGTAACCACACCAAATATTAGGATGTCGTGATAGTCACACGGTTCAGCACGGCAAGGGTCCTTCTCTTGTAGGAGTGTTCGTGCGTGGGTCAGGTATGACGGACCCCATACACCTATGGCTCCCACTATGAAGGATACCGCCGTCGATCCCATGGTGGTTAACATGAAGCTTCGATTTTTAAATATTTTTTTCAGATCTGTCGCCCATTTGGCAAACTTCTGGGATTTGTTGTTCTTCTTCCCGTTTGTAATCGTTCTTGGAAGCTCTTTTGTGACCAAAATCATCAAAGCCACAGCTATGAGGCCCAGGCCAGGGGTGACCCGAAATGCCCAGTGCCAATCACCCCTTGCTGCATCAGTCACTTTGGGCCCGATGATGTATCCTAGTCCGCAGCCTACAGGTATGACGGAGTAAAACACGTTCAGCATGCGGGTCCGCTGGTCACTTGTAAAAAGGTCTGCAATGATGGAGGGGGCGATGGTGCAGAAAGTCGCCTCTCCGGCTCCAACCAGTCCACTCGTCAGCAGGAAGAGCAGGAAGTACCCGTCAGGGATGAATGACAGGGTAAGTGTCATGCTCAGCCAAACGATGACTCCTGCACAAACAGTAGATTTCTTATTACAGTGGTCGCCCAAATATCCGGCAATTGGTGCGACCAGCACGTAGCTTCCAATGAACAATGTATTCAATAAGCCAGACAGACTAGCATTGGTGTCATATGCTTTCTGTATATAAGGCAGCACCCCCGCCACGCTGGAGCGATTTGCATAGATGAGCAAATTAACAAAGGCGAGGATCACTACGGTGATGATGGAACGTGCGGTGGACATCACGCTTAGAGATGGCAGGTTCTGCCTCTCAGGGATATCGCCCTTTTCTACATCCATATCACTATGGTCCTCCATTGCTTCTTCCTCCTCCTTCAGCAATGGGTCTTGTGGAGAGGCCATGGTCACAGGTCAGAGCCTGAAAACACTAGAGAGAGAGAGATAAGTGAACACATTAGACAACATGTCATCATTCCTGTCATTATACAATAGATCCTTCATACAGAGCAGAAATGTCCAGCACAGAACCACAAGATAACACTAAGACCATCGCAGCCTCAGAAGAAGACGCTTCTCTATAAGTGTTTTATATGGAGACGTCTTCCCTGAGGTTACCAATGTCTGATAACCCTGAACCTGTCCGGTCCTAGTAATATCTGATAACCCTGAACCTGTCCGGTCCTAGTAATATCTGATAACCCTGAACCTGTCCGGTCCTAGTAATATCTGATAACCCTGAACCTGTCCGGTCCTAGTAATATCTGATAACCCTGAACCTGTCCGGTCTTAGTAATATCTGATAACCCTGAACCTGTCCGGTCCTAGTAATATCTGATAACCCTGAACCTGTCCGGTCCTAGTAATATCTGATAACCCTGAACCTGTCCGGTCCTAGTAATATCTGATAACCCTGAACCTGTCCGGTCTTAGTAATATCTGATAACCCTGAACCTGTCCGGTCCTAGTAATATCTGATAACCCTGAACCTGTCCGGTCCTAGTAATATCTGATAACCCTGAACCTGTCCGGTCCTAGTAATATCTGATAACCCTGAACCTGTCCGGTCCTAGTAATATTTGATAACCCTGAACCTGTCCGGTCCTAGTAATGTCTGATAACCCTGAACCTGTCCGGTCCTAGTAATATCTGATAACCCTGAACCTTTCCGGTCCTAGTAATATCTGATAACCCTGAACCTGTCCGGGCCTAGTAATATCTGATAACCCTGAACCTGTCCGGTCCTAGTAATATCTGATAACCCTGAACCTGTCCGGTCCTAGTAATATCTGATAACCCTGAACCTGTCCGGTCTTAGTAATATCTGATAACCCTGAACCTGTCCGGTCCTAGTAATATCTGATAACCCTGAACCTGTCCGGTCCTAGTAATATCTGATAACCCTGAACCTGTCCGGTCCTAGTAATATCTGATAACCCTGAACCTGTCCGGTCCTAGTAATATTTGATAACCCTGAACCTGTCCGGTCCTAGTAATATCTGATAACCCTGAACCTGTCCGGTCCTAGTAATATCTGATAACCCTGAACCTGTCCGGTCCTAGTAATATCTGATAACCCTGAACCTGTCCGGTCCTAGTAATATCTGATAACCCTGAACCTGTCCAGTCCTAGTAATATCTGATAACCCTTAACCTGTCCGGTCCTAGTAATATCTGATAACCCTGAACCTGTCCGGTCCTAGTAATATCTGATAACCCTGAACCTGTCTGGTCCTAGTAATATCTGATAACCCTGAACCTGTCCGGTCCTAGTAATATCTGATAACCCTGAACCTGTCCGGTCCTAGTAATATCTGATAACCCTGAACCTGTCCGGTCCTAGTAATATCTGATAACCCTGAACCTGTCCAGTCCTAGTAATATCTGATAACCCTTAACCTGTCCGGTCCTAGTAATATCTGATAACCCTGAACCTGTCCGGTCCTAGTAATATCTGATAACCCTGAACCTGTCCGGTCCTAGTAATATCTGATAACCCTGAACCTGTCCGGTCCTAGTAATATCTGATAACCCTGAACCTGTCCGGTCCTAGTAATATCTGATAACCCTGAACCTGTCCGGTCCTAGTAATATCTGATAACCCTGAACCTGTCCGGTCCTAGTAATATCTGATAACCCTGAACCTGTCCGGTCCTAGTAATATCTGATAACCCTGAACCTGTCCAGTCCTAGTAATATCTGATAACCCTGAACCTGTCCGGTCCTAGTAATATCTGATAACCCTGAACCTGTTCAGTCCTAGTAATATCTGATAACCCTGAACCTGTCCGGTCCTAGTAATATCTGATAAACCTGAACCTCTCCGGTCCTAGTAATATCTGATAACCCTGCACCTGTCCGGTCCTAGTAATATCTGATAACCCTGCACCTGTCCGGTCCTAGTAATATCTGATAACCCTGAACCTGTCCGGTCCTAGTAATATCTGATAACCCTGAACCTGACCGGTCCTAGTAATATCTGATAACCCTAAACCTCTCCGGTCCTAGTAATATCTGATAACCCTGAACCTGTCCGGTCCTAGTAATATCTGATAACCCTGAACCTGTCCGGTCCTAGTAATATATGACAACCCTGAATCTGTCCCAGTAATGGTGGATTATAAGGGCTTGGCTGTATGGTCACTGGGCCATGTGAACTTCATACTGTAGATACAATTGGGCTATCCCGCTATATACATTTACTAATAATGAACCTACCCCACCTCATTGGGATCTATCCGTCCCCTATATGACTTTCTGCCACTAGTTGATTTGAAAATTTTCCCTTTCGGAGTACCCGGAGTATTTCTATTGTTAGTACACACAGAATTCTATTATATACTATTATATTTCTGCCCTAATCTTTCTGTCATTCTTTTACTACACCACCAAATCTTTCTCATAGACTTATATCTTTTAGAACTTCATGAATTAGGACTCTTTTTCTTGGGGGCTTTTTTGGGCATAATTGCATTTTAGCAGTTTTGCAAGAAAAAGCTCTGGTCATGATACTATCTGTGTGTTTTATTATGTTTAATGCCTAAGCCAAGTATTGTCACAATGCTATGAGGAATATAACTTTTGTTATTTCTTTTGGAAATTAATTTCTAGGTTTTTTTTCAAAAAAAAAAAAGCAACAACAATAAAAAAAAAACTGTCAAACAAAAAGCCCTGTGTATGTATGAATAGAAGAGGCTGAGACTTACCTTGTGGTTCTCTCTTCAGACAAGGAACGGTCAAAATCTTGAATTCTCTATCGCAAATAGAAACTCTCTAAGAAACACTTTGCACCACAGGTTGTGAATGCAAAACACACTGAAGAGACTGCAGCCGGCGCGCACCTCCTTGTACAGCTTACGGTGACATCATCACAAGCATGTGTGACATCACAGGGTTCTAAACCATCTTCAGGTATGTGTATATCTGTATAGTAAATGTGAGTAGCCATATTAGTCCAGTGATGCAGATTGTAATACCTTTTTTATTGGACTAACAGAATTTTGTAGAGACAAACTTTCGGGATTCCTCCCTGATAATTTATAAAGTCCTTTGATCATTAGTCCTTGACTATTGGACTTGATAAAGGGAGGAATCCTGAAAGCTTGTCTCTACAAAATTCTGTTAGTCCAATAAAAAAGGTATTACAAGAGACTGCAACATATTTTTTGATTTGTGTATATATATATATATATATATATATATATATACCAAAAAACAAAGAGAGCGGCACTCCAAGTACGTGTAACCCTGTGCGGGTGTATTTATTCACACATCTGTAGAAAAGCGCAACGTTTCGGCTCCTCAATAGAGCCTTTCTCAAGCACAAGTGAAATGCACAATATATTTATAAGCCCCTCAATTAGCACACATTGATGAGGGGGAGGTGTCAAAAACTGTCACAATCCCGTGACGTCATATAATAAACAGTGATAAAACAATCTCACTCACAGTGATCTATTGGTGTATAAAGATACATATACAGCAAAATCATCTTTCAATAATCATATAGTGCGAAACCCCACTTGAAAGTGACAAATTATAATACTTCCAGTGTCCGATTGTGTACCTATATTCATGATCTCCGGTGTAGTGGGCGGTCATCAGCTGTTGCTGGCTGCGTCACTCCTCCAATAGCGCATGGTTGTTCACTCCGCTCCCTCCGTTTGTAAACAAACTAAATGCGCAAGTCCCGGATCACAACTTCCGGCCATACCGGAAGTCGTCAGTCCGCGTCATCAGCCAACCCACATCACTGGGTCAAAAAATTTGTCACAGTCCTGTATCCAGGCCCCGCCTCCTTGCGCTTGCTCATTGAAATTCAAGGTGTCACAGGCTGCCATGTTACAAATGGGCAATCCTGCCCACATGGTACCCCCCTCGTCTTTTTCTTTTTCCTTTTTTCTTTTTTCAGGAGAAGAGATACCTGGCCATATATCACTAAACGGTCGGCTAATAGATAATATACCAATTAAACTCCAAGTAACTATAGCCTAATCTACTTAACTATGAAAGATTAACTATGGACAGATAAACATAGACCGTATTGCATGTCTGCAAAAGCACAAGGGTGACCGCTCACCAGGTCCCGCTACCTCTTGCAATGGTTCCACTAATTGTGGACGATGTCAATTCTTCTCGTCCTGCATTTGTGGAAGGGACCTAAAGAGGGACTTGTACCTTGCCGACCCCTTACAGGGTTCTTAAGGTGATCCCCTGCTGTCCTCAAACCATCAGGTATGGGCCTCTAAGGTAGAGCTTAAATTCCATCACCCAATATCCAGGCCTGTCTTGTCAGTCTGTCCTTCAAAACATAAATCCTGACCGTTTTTATAACAAATCACTATCATCCCTTCTCCTGAAAAAAAAGAGGGAAAAAGCACAGAAATAGTACAGGGGGTAGAGAATGGTGGCTGATTATACTCATAGTGGTGGCTGTTGTTCAAAAAAGTGGTGGCTGTTGTTCAAAAAATGGGGGATGATCGCAGTCTTCGCCTCAGTTGACCGACTCGCCCATCTTCAACCGGATCTCATGTTACGTGTCTGCAAGTGAAAAATGAAAAAAGAATTAGGTTGAATAATCATAAGTCTTCCATTAGGACCAAGAAAGTAGAACTACCAATACCTCGTCATTTTCTGGAGTATGGTCACAAGATCAGTGACCTCAGATTCAGTGTCCTGGAACATGTCCCAGTTCCTAAGAGAGGGGGGGACAGAACCAGGTTACTGAAGCAGAAAGAAATTATATGGATCCACAAATTAGATACCTTAAGCCCTAAAGGTTTAAATGTCGACTTTCCAGTCAGGGTGTTCTTTTGAGGCATGCAAGTTGGAGGCGTACTCGGGGATTTGACTCCCCTCTCACACCAGGATTTACCTTGTCGGCTTATTGGTAGTAGCATGTTCTTTTGTATTAGGAGGTATTAAATACCAGTACAGTTATATTTTACATTTAAACTTATGTATACTTACACATTTTTTTCACTTGCAGACACGTAACATGAGATCCGGTTGAAGATGGGCGAGTCGGTCAACTGAGGCGAAGACTGCGATCATCCCCCATTTTTTGAACAACAGCCACCACTTTTTTGAACAACAGCCACCACTATGAGTATAATCAGCCACCATTCTCTTCCCCCTGTACTATTTCTGTGCTTTTTCCCTCTTTTTTTTCAGGAGAAGGGATGATAGTGATTTGTTATAAAAACGGTCAGGATTTATGTTTTGAAGGACAGACTGACAAGACAGGCCTGGATATTGGGTGATGGAATTTAAGCTCTACCTTAGAGGCCCATACCTGATGGTTTGAGGACAGCAGGGGATCACCTTAAAAACCCTGTAAGGGGTCGGCAAGGTACAAGTCCCTCTTTAGGTCCCTTCCACAAATGCAGGACGAGAAGAATTGACATCGTCCACAATTAGTGGAACCATTGCAAGAGGTAGCGGGACCTGGTGAGCGGTCACCCTTGTGCTTTTGCAGACATGCAATACGGTCTATGTTTATCTGTCCATAGTTAATCTTTCATAGTTAAGTAGATTAGGCTATAGTTACTTGGAGTTTAATTGGTATATTATCTATTAGCCGACCGTTTAGTGATATATGGCCAGGTATCTCTTCTCCTGAAAAAAGAAAAAAGGAAAAAGGAAAAAGAAAAAGACGAGGGGGGTACCATGTGGGCAGGATTGCCCATTTGTAACATGGCAGCCTGTGACACCTTGAATTTCAATGAGCAAGCGCAAGGAGGCGTGGCCTGGATACAGGACTGTGACGAATTTTTTGACCCAGTGATGTGGGTTGGCTGATGACGCGGACTGACGACTTCCGGTATGGCCGGAAGTTGTGATCCGGGACTTGCGCATTTAGTTTGTTTACAAACGGAGGGAGCGGAGTGAACAACCATGCGCTATTGGAGGAGTGACGCAGCCAGCAACAGCTGATGACCGCCCACTACACCGGAGATCATGAATATAGGTACACAATCGGACACTGGAAGTATTATAATTTGTCACTTTCAAGTGGGGTTTCGCACTATATGATTATTGAAAGATGATTTTGCTGTATATGTATCTTTATACACCAATAGATCACTGTGAGTGAGATTGTTTTATCACTGTTTATTATATGACGTCACGGGATTGTGACAGTTTTTGACACCTCCCCCTCATCAATGTGTGCTAATTGAGGGGCTTATAAATATATTGTGCATTTCACTTGTGCTTGTGCTTGAGAAAGGCTCTATTGAGGAGCCGAAACGTTGCGCTTTTCTACAGATGTGTGAATAAATACACCCGCACGGGGTTACACGTACTTGGAGTGCCGCTCTCTTTGTTTTTTGGTGAATTACTTGGGGCCTGAGTCGGACCCTGGAGCTGAGCACCCAACAGGATCTGGAATCCTTGGCAATAGCCACGCATGGTGCTTCTTCATTTGGATTGTTACTATATATATATATATATATATATATAGTTCCAAGCGTGAGTAGGTGCCTCCAGCTAGGGTCCGTGTCCAGGATTCTGCATACGTAGTTCCAAGGAAAATGCTGCGGCACTCAAGGTATGGAGAAAAAATGAAAACTATTTATTCATCCCAAATGTGCAAAGAGCAACGTTTCAATGGTCTCACACCATCATTATCAAGACACTTGGTGTGAGACCATTGAAACGTTGCTCTTTGCACATTTGGGATGAATAAATAGTTTTCCTTTTTTCACCATACCTTGAGTGCCGCAGCATTTTCCTTGGAACTACGTATGCAGAATCCTGGACACGGACCGTAGCTAGAGGCACCTACTCACGCTTTAGGAGTGCTGCTTTCTTCTTTGACATATATATATATATATATATATATATATATATATATATATATATATTAATATACACCTAGAAATACATCAAGTACATAAAAACATCTTTTAGAAAAATATTTCTCCAGGCCTGCCGAGTATATCCCCGTACTTCACAGTGTCTTCTTAGTTTATATATTTTAATCTTTTGACCTTTTAACCCCACTAAGACCAAGGGCATCCTGGGACTTAAAGGGGTATTCCAGTCCAAAACTTTTTTTTATATATCAACTGGCTCCAGAAAGTTAAACAGATTTGTAAATTACTTCTATTAAAAAATCTTAATCCTTTCAGTACTTATGACCTTCTGAAGTTAAGGTTGTTTTTTTCTGTCTAAGTCCTCTCTGATGACACCTGTCTCGGGCAACGCCCAGTTTAGAAGCAAATCCCCATAGCAAACCTCTTCTAAACTGGGCGTTTCCCGAGACAGGTGTCATCAGAGAGCACTTAGACAGAAAATAACAACCTTAACTTCAGAAGCTCATAAGTACTGAAAGGGTTAAGATTTTTTAATAGAAGTAATTTACAAATCTGTTTAACTTTCTGGAGCTAGTTGATATATATAAAAAAGTTTTTTCCTGGAATACCCCTTTAAGATTGATCCGATTATTATTGATATATGTCATGAATGCATCAACGGTCAGATGGTCGGACGACCAAATGATGACCACATCGTCTACATACCTCCCATACCATGCGAGGCATGTGGAAAATGGATTGGTGTCAGAAAAAATAAACTGCTCCTCCCACCAAAAAACAAAAAGCTTAGCCCGAGCTGGTGATGACTTTGCTCCCATTGAAGCACCCGTGCGCTGCAAATAAAAATTGTTACCAAACATAAAATAATTGTGTTTTAACACAAAATCTACCACCTCAATAATGTAATGTCTCAAATCCACAGAATATTTAGAAAATCTCATCAGTATATCCGAGATAGCTGATAATGCCAGGTTTTGCGGAATACTGGAATAGAGCGATTTAATGTCGCAAGTAAGCCACGACAGAGAATCGCTCCATGTGAATTTAGTTCTTCTGACCAGGAGTTTACTGAAAATTCAGATTGTTCAGATACCACGGACACTAGCGGGGACTCAGAACCGCAATATGTGAACACTCACAAGAATCGCAATGCGAGAAGACAGTCAAAAAACGAGGAAGGCGCGGTGGCAGAAAACATAGGAAGAAGAGCTTCGGAGCGTAACAAGGACAAACGGAAAAAGTAATAAAAGAGGATTTTCAAGTCATTAACATTTCTGCACAAATCATTACAGATGAAGAAATCTCGGTCCTGTGGAAAGGAATGGGTTTCTCTCCTACACATCATTTTGATGTTTATCGGACAATTTTGGATATAAATACATTTGTGAGAACTTTAACAGTTAAGAAACATTTTTTTGTGGAAAATGCTGATGAACCATCGGACCCACCTCAACTTTCTATAAACCCTGATTTACCACTAATGCATACATTAGCAGAACAAATTGCTTTTAGAGATCTCTGTCTCCTTGAAAATAGTGGGATATCAATTTGTGATGAAGTGAATACTGCACATACCTTCTCCACTTAAAACCAAAATTTTTACCCCATACAGACCAGACCAGCAATTTTTGTTTGGTTCCAGGACCTTATCATGAAAGATTTAGTTAATCTACAATCAAAAGTAATGTCCATAAAGAAATGAAAGCAAAAAAATTTGACGATCCGATCCACCGATAAAGGCGGCTCAGTAGTATGTATGGACACGGGACTGTATATCAATTTAAATGAAAATCTACTATCTGATGATAAAACTTACCTTAAACTTTGTGGGGATCCCACTGAACCTTTTAAAAAAGAACTGTTGACTCTGTTGGAAGAGGGGAAAGCCAGATCTATTTTGACCCAAAAAGAAGTGGATTAAATTTCGTGCCTGCTCCAATTATTCCTATCTTCCACTCGCTTCCCAAGCTGCATAAGGACCGATTCCAGCCGCCGATGCGTCCGATCGTGGCGGGGATCGGATCCCATAACGAGCACCTATGCGAGTGGTTGGACTCAGTACTGCAACCTCTGGTTATGCAATGCCCAAGTTATATCAAGGACACTAAGCACTTGCTAAAAATCATGGATAAATTCACATGGAGCGATTCTCTGTCGTGGCTTACTTGCGACATTGAATCGCTCTATTCCAGTATTCCGAAAAACCTGGCATTATCAGCTATCTCGGATATACTGATGAGATTTTCTAAATATTCTGTGGATTTGAGACATTACATTATTGAGGTGGTAGATTTTGTGTTAAAACACAATTATTTTATGTTTGGTAACAATTTTTATTTGCAGCGCACGGGTGCTTCAATGGGAGCAAAGTCATCACCAGCTCGGGCTAAGCTTTTTGTTTTTTGGTGGGAGGAGCAGTTTTTCTGACACCAATCCATTTTCCACATGCCTCGCATGGTATGGGAGGTATGTAGACGATGTGTTCATCATTTGGTCGTCTGACCATCTGACCGTTGATGCATTCATGACATATATCAATAATAATCGGTTCAATCTTACGTTTACCCACACATGGTGTAAAAGTGAAACCCCCTTTTTGGAGGTCATATTACGTGGCAACCCTGATACAAATAAAATTGAGGTTGATCCTTACAGAAAAAAGATATCAGGCAATACCATCCGAAGGGCGAATTCATGCCATTCCAAACAAACAGTAAGAGCCATACCAGGAGGTGAACTAATACGAATTAAGCGGAACAGTTCTTCCGCCGAGATGTACCGCAGGGAAGCTGATGCAGCATGCACACGCCTGGCGGCTCGAGGTTACCCTGGATGGCTCTTGAAAAAAGCTCGGTCGAGAGTGGATCCTATGGATCGAAAATCCCTTTTTACAAGTAAGCAACCAACTGAATCACAAGATTGTCCTACATTTGTCACCACGTACAGTCCAGAATTTAATGACATCAAACGCATTGTAATTAAACACTTACCTTTGCTATCAACAGATCCCACGGTAGGGGAGATTATAAAGTCAGGTGTGAGATTTGCAGTGAGGCGGGCACCTACTCTATCCAATCTCCTTGTTCCCAGTATGGTGGACACGGCTAGTGTTACCACCCAGTGGATTAGCACCAAGGGCTTCCACAAGTGCGGTAAATCGCGGTGTGTGGTGTGTCCCTTTGCCGAAAAATGCCAGAAAATAGAAGGTACGGTGGATGGCAAATGCCATGTCATTCATAACTTTATAAACTGTGATAGCACTTTTGTTTTATATAAAATCATGTGCACACAATGTCACTTAACATATGTGGGTTCCACCAAAAGGTCCCTTAAAAAACACATGCAAGAGCACATTAGACATGCTGCTGGCCCTTTAAGCTCGAACATTTCTAACATATCTAAACATTTTCTAATATGTCATAATTCAGACACCACTTCCCTCAGGTTCTCAGGCATTGAGAAGGTAAACCTAAATAAAAGGGGAGGTGACCATATTCGATCCCTCCACAATAGGGAAATCATGTGGATTTATCTTTTGAATTGTATTCAACCCCATGGTCTAAATAGCAAAACAGATTTAATATTACATTACTGATATGTCTCCGAATAATTTATCTGTGTTTGGTCCCATGTTTTTGTTTTAATCACGCGCACATGTGATGTGGACCTGTCCCTCCCCTTCCTGTGGGAATGGGGAATAAGCCCTGGAGTATATAAGGGTGCCTCATTTGAGGATCTACAGGCTATGAGTAAGGATCGATAGATCAGAAACGCGTCAGCCATGCTTGGGACCCCCCTCTGTTTGTGCAATATTTCATATTTTTGATATGTTTACGGTTTGTCTGCCACCGTGAAGGCTTTTAAGGAAGAACCCTGAATAAAGACGGACATTTTACTTCTACTTGCTGGCTTTTTTAGTATTTTATTTTAGTTTTATCCACTGTGCCAGGGATGAAAATTATTCCAAAAGAAACTAACTCAACTGTCTATGCTCCCCCGTTGCTCCAATATTGGTGTCCCGTTCTCTGTTCGCCGCCTTCTGCTTTTCCTGCAGGTCAGTGAATCACGGTGCGCTCAGTGTCATCATTGTTTCAGCACCAGTTTTACAAATCAGTGTGCCTCCAGTGTTACACCAGTGTTTACAAATCAGTGTGACTCCAGCTGTTGCAAAACTATAACTTCCAGCATGCCTTGACAGCTAGAGACTGTCCGGGAATGCTGGGAGTTGTAGTTTTGGACCACCTGGAGAGACACTGTTTTGAAAACACTGCCTTAGTCAGTATTTTCCAACCTGGGGACTTCCAGCTGTTGCAAAACTACAACTCCCAGCATTCCCCTGACAGTCTTTAGCTGTCCAGGCATGCTGGGAGTTATAGTTCTGCAACAGCTGGAGACACTCAGGTTTGGTAGGTAGGTCCTTAGTCCATTGTTTTCCAACCTGGGTGCCTCCAGCTGTTGAAAAACTCTAACTCCCAGCTTAAGACTGTCCGGGCATGCTGGGAGTTGTAGTTTTGCAACAGCTGGAGGCCCCCAGGTTGGGAAACACTAACTACGGCAGTGTTTTCGAAACATTGTCTCTCCATCTGTTGCAAAACTACAACTCCCAGCATGCTCGGACAGTCTAAACTGGAAGTTAGAGTTTTGCAGCAGAAGGTGGCATTTTGGTGGGTAGTTGGGCCCTTAGTCCAGTGTTTCCCAACCTGAGTGCCTCCAGCTGTTGCAAAACTACAACTCCCAGCATGCCCAAACAGCCAAAGCCTGTTTGGAAAACACTGGACTAAGGGCCTACCTACCAAATGTAACGTGGCCACCCACCTACCAACCAAACATATACCTGCCTACCTACCAACCAAACATATTACCTACCTAGTAAATGCTTTTCCTGCCTACCTAACAAACGTATACCGTATATAATCGAGTATAAGCCGAGTTTTTCAGCACAATTTTTCGTGCTGAAAACACCCCCCTTGGCTTATACTCGATTGAACTCTCCGCCCTCAGTGGTCTTCAACCTGCGGACCTCCAGAGGTTTCAAAACTACAACTCCCAGCAAGCCCGGACAGCCGATGGCTGCCCGGGCTTGCTGGGAGTTGTAGTTTTGAAACCTCTGGAGGTCCGCAGGTTGAAGACCACTGCGGCCTTCGACATCATCCAGCCCCTCTCACCCCCTTTAGTTCTGTACTCATCTCCGCTCGGCGCTGGTCCGGTGCTGCAGGACTGTCCGGTGGGGAGGTCGTCCGGTGGGATAGTGGTTCCGGGCTGCCATCTTCATCGGGGGGGGCCTCTTCTCCATGCTTCGGGCCCGGTATAGTCACGTTGCCTTGACGACGACGCAGAGGTAAGTTCATTACCAACGTCCCTCTGCGTCATCGTCAAGGCAACGCCTCTATTCCGTGCCCGAAGCGCGGAGAAGAGGCGCTCCCGGTGAAGATGGCAGCCCGGAACCACTATCCCACTGGACGACCTCCCCACCGGACAGTCCTGCAGCACCGGACCAGCGCCGAGCGGAGGTGAGTACAGAACTAAAGGGGGTGAGAGGGGGCTGGATGATGTCGAAGGCCGCAGTGGTCTTCAACCTGCGGACCTCCAGAGGTTTCAAAACTACAACTACCAGCAAGCCCAGACTGCCGAAGGCTGCCCGGGCTTGCTGGGAGTTGTAGTTTTGAAACATCTGGAGGTCCGCAGGTTGAAGACCACTGTATCAGACATTGACAAGCGGTGATGATGATGACATGTGGTGATGATGACAAGGGGATGATGAAGGGGGGGGGGTGGGATTATGACAAGGGGATGATGAAGGGGGGGTGTGTGGGATGATGACGGGGATGATGAAGGGGGGGTGTGGGATGATGACAAGAGGATGATGACAAGGGGATGATGAAGGGGGGTGGGGATGATGACAAGGGGATGATGAAGGGGGGGGGTGTGGGATGATGACAGGGGGATGATGAAGGGGGGGGATTATGACAAGGGGATGATGAAGGGGGGGTGTGGGATGATGACAGGGGGATGATTAAGGGGGGGGTGGGATGATGACAAGAGGATGATGACAAGGGGATGATGAAGGGCGGTGGGGATGATGACAAGGGGATGATGAAGGGGGTGTGTGGGATGATGACAAGGGGATGATGACAAGGGGATGATGAAGGGGTGTATGGGATGATGACAAGGGGATGATGAAGGGGGGTGGGGATGATGACAAGGGGATGATGAAGGGGGGGTGGGATGATGACAAGGGGATGATGAAGAGGGGGGGTGGGATGATGAAGGGGGGATGATGACAGGCGGTGATGATGAAGGGGGGATGATGAAGGGGGGATGATGACAGGGTGATGATGATGAGGGTGTTAATGACGGGGGTCTGGATGATGACAGGGGGGGTTATGTATTTCCCACCCTAGGCTTATACTCGAGTCAATAACTTTTCCTGGGATTTTGGGGTGAAATTAGGGGCCTCGGCTTATATTCGGGTCGGCTTATACTCGAGTATATACAGTAACCTACCTACCTAGCGGCAAAGTTTTACTTGCCTTCCTACCAACTGAACTTACTACCTGCCTAAATAACTTGCAAACTTACTACTTGCCTACCTACTTAGAGAATGTTCTACTTACCTAATTTACTACTTGCAAATGTACTACCTGCTTACCTAGCAAACATATTACCTGGGTGGGGGGGGGGGGCAGGCATATTCTTTGCACAGGGGCCCTCTGTTGTCTGTGTCCGCCCCTGCATCTGACCATGCTAGCTCCTCCCTTGGTTTATAAGGGAGCAATTTGGAGGAGTTCTATAGGTCACCCACAAGTCACCTGGTCACTGACACCTTCCCTGGTTACATGAGACTTGATAACAACATTTAAAGGCATATGAACATTAGAAAGACAATTCAATAAATAACATAGGACACTATTCACCATTTAGGGTTTGTGGAATGGAGGTGGACTCAGGGGACACTGGCTGCCACACAGGACAGAAAAGGGTACAGGAGGCAACTCCTTTACTGGGCCACCACAACAGAATAGCATGCAATGTCTTTATAAAGCACTGGTACGGCCTCACCTGGAACATGCTGTTTGGTTTTGGTCACCAGTTCATGAAAGGGACCATGTGGTGCTGGAGAAGGTGCAGAGACGTGCAACTAAACTAAGAAGGGGCAGGGAACATGTTAGTTATGAGGAAAGATTAAAAGAATTACATTTGTTTAGTCATGAGAATAGATGTTTAAGGGGGATATGATTAACGTATATAAGTATATGAATGGAACATACAAAAAATATGGAGAAAAACTGTTCCAGGTTAAACCCCCCCAAAGGACGAGGGGGCACTCCCTCCGTCTGGAGAAGAAAAGGTTTAGTCTCAAGGGCCGACACGCCTTCTTTAACATAAAAACTGTGAATTTATGAGAAAGTCTACCCCAGGAACTGGTCACAGCAGAATCAGTTGAAAGTTTTAAAACAGGGTTAGATACATTCCTAGAACAAAATAACATTATGCTTATGCAGAAATACAATCACATCCCTTCATCCCACTATACCCCTTCCCTTCAATTCCTTGGTTGAAATTGATGGACATATGTCTTTTTTCGACCATACTATGTAACTATAAGTCTATGGGACGGGGCGTGACAGCCACCACACGCCTCCCATAGACTTACATTAAGGGAGAGGGGCATGACATCACAAGGGGGCAGGGCCATGACATCACGATCCTCCGACCCCTGCATCGCCAGTCATCAGGCACGAAACAAAGCTCGCTCCGTGCACCAGATTACAGGGGGTGCTGCAGGAGAGATCACGGGGGTTCCCAGCTGCAGGACCCCCGCTATCAGACATCTTATCCCCTATTGATATGTAATACCATGAACTATACAGCTAATGCATGTATAGCTCATGGTATTACGTATCAAGACTTGCATTGGGGATTAGGTGAATACCCACGCTTGAGCACAGCCTTGGAGTCTACACAGGACTTTTTCTTTACCTTTTCTTTGGATAGGGGATAAAATGTCTAGGGGCGGAGTACCCCTTTAAGGGAGCGGAAATACTTCAGCTTAAAATCCTGAGACCTGTTGCTCAGTGGGATCTTTCGATCTTTCATTCCCAAGGTGCCTTAATTCAGAAACATTAATCAGATTATATTCCTGCTGATACTTTTTTTTTTTTTTTGGTGAACAGGGCGGGCTTCTAGTTCAGGAATTCATCGGCGCTGACCGGGAGAAGGACATCAGACAGGTAGGATACCTTAACAGAGGATTTTATTGTGGATAATGCAACGCGTTTCCCCACGCATGCGTGGCTTCATCAGGCATGATGCCTGATGAAGCCACGCATGCGTGGTGAAACGTGTTGCATTATCCACAATAAAATCCTCTGTTAAGGTATCCTACCTGTCTGATGTCCTTCTCCCGGTCAGCGCCGATGAATTCCTGAACTAGAAGCCTGCCCTGTTCACCATTGTCTCATATCAGGAAGGCTGCAGACCCGGATCATTTTCTACGCGATCACCATTGTTGTGTATGGGCTACACAACTATGTCAGGTGAGCGGTGATTCTTCCCCCTACCCTCCCCCTACATTATAGTGATTTTACTCCACAAGGAGCGCCTCCGTCTTTTTTCTTTTCTCTACTTTTTTTTTTTTTTTTTTTATCCCTCTCCAATTTTGCATATTCTGTATGAAAATCTATCTTGAAAGATCCAAGGGTTTCAGGTAGGGGGAAAATTTCTTTAGGGTCTATACTGGGGAAAACAAAGGATTCAAGGCCTCCAAGCCAATATTTAGTAGATAATTTAACCCTTTCAGGAGTTTTCCTGTTTTTGCATTTTCGTTTTTTCCTCCTCACCTTCTAAAAATCATAACACTTTCATTTTTCCACCTACAGACCTATATTAGGGCTTGTTTTATGCACTACCAATTTAACTTTGTAATGTCATCAGTCATTTCACCCCAAAATCTATGACGGAACAAAATTGGAAAAAAAACAAAACGCCATTTTGTAATTTTAGCAGCTTTTGTTTCTACATAGTGCACTTTTTGGTAAAAAATTACACCTTGTTTTTTTTTCTGCAGGTCCATATGGTTACAAGGATACCCAATTTATGTAGGTTTTATTTTACTTTACGACTTAAATAAATTATAACTACAAGCACCAAAATTTGTATGTTTAAAATTGTCATCTTCTGACCCCTATAACTTTTTTATTTTTTAGCATGTGGGGCTGAGGGCTCATTTTTTGGTACCATTTTTGTTTTGATGGGACTTTTTGATCGCTTTTTATTAGTATTTTTAGGGCATGCAAAATGACCAAAAATATGTAATTTCGGGCTTTGGAATTTTTTTTACGCATACGCCATTGACTGTGCTTTTTAATCAACATTATATTTTTATAGTTCGTAAATTTACGCACACGGCAATACCACATATTCTTATTTTTTACATTTTTATGTTTACATATTTTTTTATATGGAATTTGGGAAAAGGGGGGTGATTTAAACTTTTAGTATGGAAGGGGTTAATTCACATTTATTAACTTTTTTTTCCACCATTTTTTTTGTCCCAATAGGTGACTGTTACATGCAATCTTCTGATTGCATACACTGTTCAATGCTATGCCATAACATAGCATTGTTCAATGTTATCTGCGCACGATTGCTCCAGCCTGGTGAGCCAGGCTGGAGCATCACAGAAGAGATTGGACGGCAAGGAGGCAGGTAAGGACCCTTCTGTCATCCTGCAAGCCGATCGGGACACCGCAGTTTCACAGTGGCGATCCCGATCAGTCCGTCTGAGCTGCCGGAAACCATCAAGGAGACTTTTGAGGCTCAGGGTTTGGCACTATCTTTTTTTTTTTTTTGCCAACGCTCATTATACCCATGCAGTAGCAACTTCTATGATTAAAAGAAGTCCTGTGCTTTTGGAACACATATGCTGCGGCCTCATGCAGTAATCATTCCACACTTGTAGGCCATTATAGGCTTAACTTGAAGGGGTATTCTGCCACTCCACTCCTGCCACTCAATCTCCATGCAGCACCCTGCGTTCTGAAAGTTATTTTCAGAACGCTAGATTTGGGTGGTTATGGTTGCTACATCACGCTACGCCCCCTCCATTCATGGAAGGGGATGACATCACTACCAAGGCCGTCCTAACCCAGCATTCTGAAAATAACTTTCAGAACGCCGGGTGCTGCATGGAGATAAGGGATAAGATGTCTAGGCAGAGGACCCCTTTAAGGAGTTCAGAAGACACCCCCTTAGGCAGGTTTGTTCTAAAATCTGTACAGCTGAAAGAACCTCCCTAATATGCTATTTTCTTGCTAAGTCCCCACTTGTGCTGCTAGTTAGGACATAAGGAAATCGTTAATTTCTAACAATAATTTGTTTTCCCTTAGTCCTAACAGCAGCACACAAATATCTATCCCTCTTTTTCTTGTTTTCCTTTACTTGTATATTGCACACAGTGTTGTGGGGAAGGGGGGTGCTCATATAAAGGGCTAATGGGACATAATTGTTTATTTTGTTAATTTTCTAAAAATTCCACCTGCCCTTATTGTTCACAGAGACAGTAATACCCCACTTGTGCTGCTTCTAGGACTAAGGAAGAACAAATTATTGTTAGAAATAAACAATTATCCCATTATTGATGGCACTGCTTGATGCATTTTATCTGAGTCTATGATGTGTGAGACTGTCCGCTGAGCTGCTGTATCTAAGCCTATCAGGTGTAATATTGCCTGCTGTGTATTTTTATGTTGTCCTGTCATTGATGACACTGACTGCTGAATTGTATATCTATCATAAGTGAGAATGCTGAGTTGTGCATCTAATTCTATCATGTGTGATACTGTCTGCTAAGCTTCTGCATCTAATCCTCTAATGTGTGATACTGTCTGCTGAGATAGCGTACCCAAGCCTTTTTGTGGGATACTGTCTTCTGAGCTGCTGTATCTAAGCCTATCATGGATTACACTACCTGATGTGTGGGTATATGTATATTATCACTTAGATTTGTCTGCAGAGCTGCTGTATCTATGCTAGACATGTGTGATACTGATGATGAATGGGTGTACCTAAGCCTATCACTGGTAAAACTATCTACTAAATTGTGTATCATGTGTCAATCTGTCAGCTGAGTTGTATATCAAAGCCTGATGCATGATACTGTCTGCTGAGGTAGTATGAGGCTATCATTGGTATACTGCCCGCTGAGCTGCGGTATCTAATCCTCTAATGTGTGATACTGTCTGCTGAGCTAGTGTATCTAGCATCTAGCTTGTGTTACTTGTTTCTGCTGCTACATGAACTGTCAGCATTGTGTATGTTAGGTGTTACCCATCCTGCACTATTAAGAAGTTCTTAGATCAATAGCAAATCATTAATGGGACCAGAAAGTCACGATACACACATATTATATATATATATATATATATATATATATATATATATATATATATATATACACACACACATACAATGGGGGGGGGGGGAGAGAGTATTTAGTCAGCCATCAATTGTGCAAGTTCTCCCACTTAAAAAGATGAGAGAGGCCTGTAATTTTCATCATAGGTATACCTCAACTATGAGAGACATAATGAGAAAAAAAAATCCATAAAATCACATTGTCTGATTTTTAAATAATTTATTTGCAAATTATGGTGGAAAATAAGTATTTGGTCAATAACAAAAGTTCATCTCAATACTTTGTTATATACACTTTGTTGGCAATGACAGAGGTCAAATGTTTTCTGTAAGTCTTCCCAAGGTTTGGGATCATTGTCATGCTGAAAGATCCGGTCACGTTTCATCTTCAATGCCCTTGCTGATGGGAGGAGGTTTTCACTCAAAATCCCACAATACAGGGCCCCATTCATTCTTTCCTTTACACGGATCAGTTGTGATGGTACCTTTTCTGAAAAAACAGTCCCAAAGCATGATGTTTCCACCCCCATGCTTCACAGTAGGTATGGTGTTCTTTGGATGCAACTCAGCATTCTTTCTCCTCCAAACACGACAAGTTGAGTTTTTACCAAAAAGTTCTACTTTGGTTTCATCTGACCATATGACATTCTCCTAATACTCTTCTGGATCATCCAAATGCTCTCTAGCAAACTTCAGACGAGCCCGGACATGTACTGGCTTAAGCAGGGGACACGTCTGGCACTGCATGATTTGAGTCCCTGGCGACTTAGTGTGTTACTGATGATAGCCTTTGTTACTTTGGTCCCAGCTCTCTGCAGGCCATTCACTAGGTCACCCCATGTGGTTCTGGTACATTTGCTCACTGTTCTTATGCTCGTTTTGACACTACGGGGTGAGATCTTGCGTGGAGCCCCAGATGAAGGGAGATTATCAGTGGTCTTGTATGTCTTCTATTTTCTAATAATTGCTCCCACAGTTGATTTCTTCACACCAAGCTGCTTGCCTATTGCAAATTCAGTCTTCCCAGCCTGGTGCATGTCTACAATTGTCAGGATCCGGGCTAGCGGCTGGTGATGACACTGGAGGTGGATCTCCTGTACCAGAGAGGCGATGACGCGGGCCGTACTGGGGAATCGGTTCTAAGCAGTTACTGGTGTTCACCAGAGCCCGCCGCAAAGCAGGATGGACTTGCTGCGGCAGTAACTACCAGGTCGTGTTCCCCAGTAGCGACTCAACCTCTCTGGCAGCTGAGACTGGCGCGGTACACAAGGACTAGACAGAGGCGAGGTCAGACGTAGTAGAAGGTTAGGAAGGGGAAGTGGGTTTTTATACTTTAGGGCGTGATTGGGCCAGGCACCAATTAGTGGTGCACTGGCCCTTTAAATTTAAGCAAGTCGGCGCGCGCGTGCCCTAGGGAGCGGGACCGCGCGCGCCGGGAGGAAGCAGACGGGAGCGAGAGGTGAGAGAGACGGGGCGCAATCCGAGGGCGGACACGAGCCGTGCCTCGGATCGCGTCCCCTCCGGGGACCAGAGAGCAGCGCTCGCGGCCAGCAATGCCGACCGGAGCGCTGCAGACAGAGGAACGCCGTGAGCGCTCCGGGAGGGCAGCGGCACCCGGAGCGCTCGGCGTGACAGTACCCCCCCCCCCCTTGGGTCTCCCCCTCTTCTTGGAGCCGAGGAATCTGTAGATGAGTTCTTTGTCTAGAATATTGTCCTCTGGCTCCCAAGACCTCTCCTCGGGGCCACAATTCTCCCAATCAACAAGAATTTTTTTTTTACCTCTGACAATCTTTGAAGCGAGAATCTCTTTAACTGAGAAGACGTCAGAGGAGCCCGAGACAGGAGCAGGAACGGTGACCTTGGGAGAAAAGCGGTTAAGAATAAGAGGCTTGAGGAGGGAAACATGAAAGGAGTTAGGAATACGAAGAGAAGGAGGAAGATGAAGCTTGTAAGAGACAGGGTTGATTTGACTTTTGACCCTGAATGGCCCGAGGTAACGTGGACCCAGCTTGTAGCTAGGGACACGGAACCGAATATATTTGGCAGAGAGCCACACTTTGTCACCAGGGGCAAAGACAGGAGGAATTCTTCTCTTCTTGTCCGCGTGTTTCTTCATACGAGAGGAGGCCAGCGAGAGCGACCTCTGAGTCTCCTTCCAGATAGAGGAAAAGTCCCGGGTCAAATCATCTACGGCAGGGACTCCAGACGAAGTGGGGATAGGGAGGGGGGGAAGTGGGTGACGGCCGTACACCACAAAGAATGGAGACTTGGCAGATGACTCAGAGTCTTTGAAATTGTACGAAAATTCGGCCCAGGGTAACAGGTCAACCCAATCATCTTGGCGGGAGGAGACAAAATGTCGCAGGTAGTCACCAAGGATTTGGTTTACTCTCTCCACTTGTCCATTAGATTGCGGGTGGTAGGCGGAGGAAAAATTCAATTTAATCTTTTATTGGGTGCAGAGTGCTCTCCAGAATTTCGAGACGAATTGAACGCCTCTATCGGAGACGATATGTGTAGGCAGTCCGTGGAGACGAAAAATGTGCAAAAAAATGCTTCGCCAATTGTGGCGCAGAAGGAAGGCCAGGGAGAGGAACGAAATGGGCCATTTTGGAAAATCGATCAACGACCACCCAGATGACAGTGTTGCCATGGGATATAGGAAGGTCAGTGACGAAGTCCATCGCTATGTGTGACTAAGGCTGTTCGGGAACTGGCAGAGGAAGAAGAAGACCCGCGGGTCTTTGGCGAGGAATTTTATCACGTGCGCAGACAGTACAGGAGCGTACGAAGTCAGTTACATCTTTTTCAAGGGAAGGCCACCAATAGTGTCTGGCAATCAACTGAGTGGATTTTTTTACTCCAGCGTGACCTGCCAGGTGGGAGGAGTGACCTCATTTGAGAATCCGGAGGCGAAGACGTGGAGGGACAAAGGTTTTTCCTGGAGGAACTGGTGCCAGGGAAGCCGGAGCAGCAGAGATCAGACACTCAGGGGAAACGATGTGTTGAGGAGCGGTTTCTGCCTCCGTGGCATCAGTGGAACGAGAAAGGGCATCCGCCCTGACATTCTTGTCTGCAGGACGAAAATGTATCTGGAAATTAAAGCGAGCGAAGAACAATGACCACCTCGCCTGGCGAGGATTTAAACGCTGGGCGGACAGCAGGTATGACAGATTTTTGTGGTCAGTGTAGATGGTGATCGGGTGGAGAGACCCTTCCAGGAGATGCCTCCACTCCTCGAGTGCCATTTTAAGGGCCAGCAATTCTCGGTCACCAATAGCGTAATTTTTTTCAGGAGGGGAAAATGTTTTAGAGAAAAAACCACAGGTGACGTTTTTCCCTTTAGCATTTTTCTGAAGAAGAACCGCTCCGGCTCCAACTGAAGAGGCATCCACCTCGAGGAAGAATGGCTTCAGAGGATCAGGCCTGGTCAAGACTGGTGCGCAGGCGAAGGCGGCCTTAAGGCGAGTAAAAGCTTCTTCTGCTTGGGAAGGCCAGGATCTCGGATTCGCATCTTTCTTGGTCAAGGCCACTATGGGGGCCACGATACTGGAGAAGTGGTGGATAAACTGACGGTAGTAATTAGCGAATCCGAGGAAGTGCTGGATAGAGCGAAGTCCAGAGGGGCGTGGCCAATCCAAGACTGCGGAGAGCTTATCGGGGTCCATTTGAAGACCCTGTCCAGAGACCAGATATCCTAGGAAAGGAAGACAGGTACGTTCAAATAGACATTTCTCAATTTTGGCATAGAGATGGTTAACTCGGACGCGCTGGAGCACTTGGCGAACATGGAGGCGGTGTTCCTCTAGGTTGGAGGAGAAGATTAGAATGTCATCGAGATAGACCACCACGCAGGTATACATAAAGTCCCGGAAGATCTCATTGACAAAGTCCTGGAAGACTGCGGGGGCATTGCAAAGACCGAATGGCATGACCAGGTATTCGAAGTGACCATCTCTAGTGTTAAAAGCAGTTTTCCACTCATCTCCTTCACGAATTCTGATGAGATTGTACGCCCTGAGGTCAAGCTTGGTAAAAATCTTTGCTCCGCGCAGCCGGTCAAAGAGTTCCGAGATGAGTGGCAGAGGGTAGCGGTTCTTTATGGTGATCTTATTGAGCCTGCGGTAGTCAATACAAGGGCGTAGCGACCCATCCTTCTTGGCAACAAAGAAGAATCCTGCTCCAGCAGGAGAAGAAGACTTCCTGATGAAACCTTTTTTGAGATTCTCGTGAATATATTCCGTCATGGCCTCCGTTTCAGGAGCGGAGAGAGGGTAAATCCTGCCACGGGGCGGCGTGGTCCCAGGGAGCAAGTCAATAGGGCAGTCGTAGGGCCTATGTGGTGGTAGGACCTCTGCCTGTTTTTTGCAAAAGACGTCAGAAAAGTCATGATAGGCCTTTGGAAGACCGAGCAAAGGAGAAGCAACAGAGACTTGGCTGGTGGGAAGCGACTGAAGGCAGCGAGAGTGGCAGGAAGAACCCCAGGATTTTATATCCCCCGTGGTCCAGTCGAGGGTAGGAGAATGCCGCTGGAGCCAGGGTAAGCCAAGGAGGATGTCTGAGGTGCAATTAGGCAGGACACAGAACTCAATCCTTTCTTGATGGAGAACCCCCACGGTCATGCGTACGGGGGCCGTGCGGTAACGCACGGTAGAATTCAGGTGTTCTCCGTTAACTGAGGAAATGTAGAAGGGCTTGACTAGACGGATAACAGGGATGTTAAACCGGTTAATGAAGGAGGCTTTTATGAAATTTCCAGTTGAACCAGAGTCCAAGAATGCCTCCGCAGAGAAGGAGGCTTTATCAGCTGGAGAAATCCGCACAGGAATAGTCAGGCGTGGAGAGGAAGAATTTACACCCAGTGACGCCTCTCCCACGATCACTAGGTGCAAGCGTTTCCCTGACGCTGAGGACGAATGGGACAGTCCTTTAGGAAATGTTCAGAGCTTGCACAGTATAGGCATAAGTTCTCGTTCCTCCGGCGAGTCCTCTCTTGCTGGGTCAGGCGAGACCGGTCCACTTGCATGGCCTCCTCAGCGGGAGGCACAGTAACAGGCTGCAAAGGATGCTGGAAGAGAGGAGCCAGACGCGGGTATCGCCTGGTGCGAACGAGATCTTTCTCCTGGCGGAGCTCCTGACGTCTCTCAATGTAGCGCATATCAATGCGGGTAGCCAGGTGGATTAGTTCAGTCAGGGAGGAGGGTATCTCTCGTGCGGCCAGACAATCCTTGATATGGCTGGATAAACCTTTTTTAAAGGTCGCGCAGAGAGCTTCATTGTTCCAGGCCAACTCAGCGGCCAAAGTCCGGAATTGTATGGCATATTCGCCCACGGTTGAGTCTTCTTGGACAAGGTTCAGTAAAGCAGTTTCTGCGGATGAGGCACGGGCAGGTTCCTCAAAGACACTGCGGACTTCAGAAAAGAAGGACTGGACTGAGGCAGTGGCAGGATCGTTGCGGTCCCAAAGCGGCGTGGCCCAGGCTAAGGCCTTCCCGGAAAGTAGACTGACGACGAACGCCACCTTAGACCGTTCAGTGGGGAATTGGTCAGACAACATCTCCAAGAGCAGGGAGCATTGAGACAGGAATCCCCGGCAATTTTTAGAGTCCCCGTCAAACTTGTCTGGGAGAGAAAGGCGCACTCTAGTGGAAGAAGCAGCAGCTCGGAGAGGAGGAGATGCTGGAGCTGGCGGTTAAGGCTGTGGAGGCAGGAGCTGTTGAATCATGGCGGTCAACTGCGACAGCTGTTGTCCTTGTTGAGCAATTTGCTGGGACTGCTGGGGAACCACGGAGGTGAGATCAACGAGGCTTGGCAGCGGTACCTCAGCGGGATCCATGGCCGGATCTACTGTCAGGATCCGGGCTAGCGGCTGGTGATGACACTGGAGGTGGATCCCCTGTACCAGAGAGGCGATGATGCGGGCCGTACTGGGGAATCGGTTCTAAGCAGTTACTGGTGTTCACCAGAGCCCGCCGCAAAGCAGGATGGACTTGCTGCGGCAGTAACTACCAGGTCGTGTTCCCCAGTAGCGACTCAACCTCTCTGGCAGCTGAGACTGGCGCGGTACACAAGAACTAGACAGAGGCGAGGTCAGACGTAGCAGAAGGTCAGGGCAGGCAGCGAGGTTCGTAGTCAGGGGCAACAGCAGAAGGTCTAGGTACACAGGCTTGGGACACAGTAAAACGCTTCCTCAGGGCACAAGGCAACAAGATCCGGCGAGGAGAGGAAGGGGAAGTGGGTTTTTATACTTAAGGGCGTGATTGGGAAAGGCACCAATTAGTGGTGCACTGGCCCTTTAAATTTAAGCAAGTCGGTGCGCGCGCGCCCTAGGGAGCGGGACCGCGCGCGCCGGGAGGAAGCAGACAGGAGCAAGAGTTGAGAGAGACGGGGCGGACACGAGCCGTGCCTCGGATCCCGTCCCCTCCGGGGACCAGAGAGCAGTGCTCGCGGTCAGCAATGCCGACGAGAGCAATGACGCCGTGAGCGCTCCGGGAGGGCAGCGGTACCCGGAGCGCTCGGCGTGACAACAATTTTGTTTCTGGTGTCCTTCGACAGCTCTTTGGTCTTGGCCATAGTGGAGTTTGGAGTGTGACTGTTTGAGGTTGTGGACAGGTGTCTTTTATACTGATAACAAGTTCAAACAGGTGACATTAATACAGGTAACGCGTGGAGGACAGAGGAGACTCTTAAAGAAGAAGTTACAGGTCTGTGAGAGCCAGAAATCTTGCTTGTTTGTAGGGGACCAAATACTTATTTTCCACCATAATTTGCAAATAAATTCTTTAAAAATCAGACAATGTGATTTTATGGATTTTTTTTCTCATTAGGTCTCTCATAGTTGGTTATAACCTATGATGAAAATTACAGGCCTCTCTCATTTTTTTTTAAATGGGAGAACTTGCACAATTGGTGACTGACTAAATCCTTTTTTTTATTGCCCCACAGTATATATAGTATATATAGCCTGGTACGTCTTCCACCAATGTGGACTTTCATATATAATTAAGAAAGTGCATAATAATAATAATTATAGCAATTCATGGCAAAAATTCATGATATAATAGAGTTATTATGCAAATGTCAAAGTAAAACACAGAAAAATTACTGTGCATATAATCACAAAACAAAAATGCATAAAAAGAGCAAAAAAAAGGACACAGCCAAGTTTAATTTCAGTTTTTTTCTCGTCTTTGAAGAGCCATAACTTTTATTTTTCAATCAACAGACCCATATGAGGGTTGTTTTTGTGTGATCAATTGTACTTTGTGTTGACACCTTTCTATTTGCCATAAAATGTATGATGCAACCAAAAAAATATTATTTGTGGTGGAAAAATTAAAATAAAACCATTTTGTAACTTTAAGGGGGTTATGTTTTAATGCAGTTCACTTCACAGTAAAACTGACATGTTCTCTCTATTGTGTGTGAATACAATAAAAATAATACCCATGTTTACTTTTTTTTAATTTTTATTATTTATTACTGTACTGCTTTTTTGGTGCCATGATCTGTAGTTACAGTTACCACTTTTCTATATATGTGACTTTTTGCTTACTTTTTTTTCCTTTTTTCAAAAATCTGCAAATTTGGCTTTTAGTATTCTTTTAATTAACTGTACAGGATCATTAAAGTGTACCTGTCGCCAAACTCAACTTTTAATATACCACAATCTTGACTCATTGGCAGGGACGTGCACAGACATTTTGGGGGGCTGGGGCTGAATTGGAAAAAAAAAAGGGCACTTCTCATAATTATTCATAGAAATGGCCACATAATGATGCCAGACTTCCCAGCACAGCCCAGGGCACTTTTAGGAGGAACATCAAAAGGACATGGTCCCACACTCTCTTTCTTGTCCACCTGTGCACGTCCCTGCTCATTGGACCTCCGCGATCACCCTGTGGTTGGTCCAATAATTCTCTCAAGGCCCCCTTTATATACTTCAGATGCTGTGGACAGTATTGATCACGGCATCTGAATGGTTAATTACAGACATAAGCATGATTGCTTATGTCCAGCATTATTGGCATGTTCCCAACTCGCTTAAAGGGGTACTCCAACCCTAAGACATCTTATCCCCTATCCAAAGCATAGGGGATAAGATGCCTAATCGTGGGGGTCCCGCCACTCGGGTACTGCATGAAAGATTGCGGGGGTCCCCTGCGGCGGGAACCCCGTGATCAGGCATCTTATCCCCTATCCTTTGTATAGGGGATAAGATGTCTTAGGGCCGGAGTACCCCTTTAATAGTCTTGATAAGACGTGCATGTATGCCCTGGTCTTCTAGGGGTTAATAAACACAGAGTCCATATATTGGTGCATTAGAATAAAGTGCATATCTACTTAATGCATGATTTTCTAATGTGTGCAATATTATGCCCCATTGTTGGATATCATGTTCTTGTTGAAGTCATCCATATTTCCAATTGATTGGTATGTCTCACAATCAATTGTATCTCTGACGCCAATATCAGGATATCATAGACAACTACAGGTGCTTAAAAAATAACAATAGCAATTTAATCACAAATGGATAAGGTTGTCATGGTGTCCAACATCACAACCACTGACATTCCTTTTGCGCCAATGGCCTTTTCCCATTGCTCCCTTTCATGCCACAGTTGATGTTTTTCAATTCCCCTTACCTGGAGACACTTTGGATCGTAATTATGCTACATCTTGAAGTGTCTCAGTAGGATTTTAAGGATAGCAACCCTTAAAACCCTACCGAGACACTACATTTTCATGTATGGTAAATGGTAATAGCACTATTTATAAATTATTTCTATCATATTTTGAAATTTGCACATTATTAATTATTATTTAAGAAAGTACACATTAATGGATATATATGCACTAGGCATTTTTTACAAGTTAGATATATAATCCCCCCTGGGTCCTCGGAATGTGCCTGCATTGGACTGGGTGTTGGTAACGCTGCTCTGCCTGGTGACTAAAGACGCAATGTGCTCGCAAGGAGAAAAGATTTTCCCAAGTGTGTGCAGTGGTGTTGGGATGCCGGAAGTGGGGCAGATTGTGTGGCAACTCCTAATATGATGTAAACGCTAGTAACCGATGACACATGCTGAACCAATGACACAAGCATCTACCTCCATCGGATTGTTCTCATGGTATAGAGAGCAGAAATTCTTCACCTTGGCATTGAACCTGTTGGCCATAAGACCTACCTTTGGCACTCCCCACTGCTGGCAAATCTGGTGAAAAATCATCGGATGAAAATAGAAGAAAGACATCAGCTCAATTGATCTACTATGATGTTGGATGTCCCTTTAATGTGGACTGCAGACAGGTGGGTAAGGTTTAACTCTGCCCAGTGACAGATAAAACCCACCTTTCTGAGTAGTTGTGATTTTTGCCTCCCTTCTATTTGATATAGAGCACAACCATCCTATTGTCCGAATGAACTTTTAAGCTATGTTCACACATCCGAAATGTTGGCACAAAAAATCTGCACAGGAGACTGCGGGCGCCGGCATGATATGCCGGCGCTAAGACCGCATGGGAATGTATTCCGTGTGGAGTCCACAGAAAGAATGAACAGGTTCATTCTTTCTGCGGACACGGAATACAGACTTTACCTGCCAGAAACATCTAGCGTGGAAATTTTGCCGTGTGTACAGCGCAGCAGAATCCTATTCAATACAATGGGACTCTGCTGCTTCAGAATCTAACAGAATTCCGCGTGGACATTCCAGACGTGTGAACATGGCCTTACTGTTCTGCCCCGATTTGAAGTGTCAAGTGAAGGAGCTCAAGGTGTACAGCTCTGAGACAGCCAAGTACCTTGAACTGGAAGATCTAGATGGGCTCCTCAGCCTACAAGGGATGTATCTGTGGTCAACAAAATCCAACAAGGTTGAATCAAGGACCTTGAATCTTTCAGCGTTTCTGTCCAGCCTAGAAGGGCTGCAAATCCACTTGCCTAGGACCTCTGCTTTCAGAGGACAAAGGTGCCAGAGCACCTAAGGAGCTACGCCTGAGGTTGCTGACATTATCCCCTACATCTTCATTAATGTCTGAAAGGACACTTGACGTGGAAGGAGAGGAATTATCTGAAGAGTCAAACATCAGTTCAGACATTTTTTGGTCCAGGGCTTTTGCTTTTTTTTCCTAGGCTGCACTAGAAAAAGCAAAAACCCTGGACCAAAAAAACATGTCTTAACCCCTTAACAGGTCCCACCACAAGTAAAGACATCTCCTGAAATGTTATTACAACATATACATGCAATAATAAAAGAAATTTGTCACATCTTACCAAAAAATTGGAAAATCAAACAGTTGGACCCTCATCTTAAAACCTTAAAGCATTACTGTCGTTAGAAACAACTTTTTTTTTAATGTAATACTTCCTTAAAAAGTAAGCATTATCCTAATATACTTCATTTAAAACGTAGAAAATGGTTTAAAAAAAAACTGCCACGGGGGCGTGGCCTGGAAGCGCATGGCGGAGGATGCTTGATAAGTGAGCTCCGTCTGTCTCCGGCTCTATAGCGGCACAAACCGGCTGCATCCTACATATACTTTTTGCACCTGCGTGGCTATCTGTTCCGGAGGCTGGTGAGAGATGCCTAGGGCGAAAAAGAGCAAGAAAAGCCCGTTAAAACTCACCCAGTTCTTTCCAGCGGCGGACTTCCAAGATGGCGCCAGCGGCCTGCCTGCTGCTGGGGCGCTTGAAGCTAGCAGCCACCCTAGCTCTCCTGCTTCCAGCGGGTCTGCTTCACTGGGAGGTCAGTCTCCTCAGCTGTCGATCAGCTCCGGACCATCAGCCTCATCTCCGCAGATGCCTCCGGCCTCCTCAACGCTGGCCACGGCCGTTCCCTCACCGCAATCTAGGGCTCGAAGCGGGCTGGTCCCCGGGAGTGCCTCTCCCGCCCTGACGGAGGCGGCCTTGCTGGCGGTTGCTGCTGACCTCTCAGCCACCATACGCAGCGAGATACGCTCAGCAGTGAACAGCATTCACCAAGAACTCCAGGCGCTCGGGACCCGAACGACTCATGTGGAGAACAAGATGGGTGAGCTGACTTCTGCACACAACTCGGTGGTGGATACCGTTACTGCCCTGGAGGATGAGATGACGGCCCTTAAGGCCAAGCTTGCTGACATGGAGGATCGTTCCCGCAGGAACAACCTCCGTATAAGGGGGATTCCTGAAGAAGTTAAAACTGAAGATCTTGCTGGCTTTGTCACTGACTTTTTTGCTGCCCTCCTTCCATCTGCCTCAGCACAGGACCTACTCCTGGACAGGGTTCATCGTCTCCCCAAGTCGAAGTCGATTCCTGCAACCTCCCCCAGGGATGTTATCATGAGGGTGCATTTTTTCCACGTTAAGGAGCGCCTGATGTTGGCTGCCCGCACCCCTGCCAACCTGCAGGAGAGGTTTTCCAAGCTGGCTGTCTTTGCGGATCTGTCTGCCGCCACTTTGGCGAAGCGTCGGGAATACGCGGCTGGCACTTCCCTTCTCCGGGCCCATGGTGTACCCTACAAGTGGGGTTTCCCCACGAAGATCATCGTTACCTATGGTGGTTCTAAGCATGTGGTCTCCACCCCGGAGGCGCTTATTGAGTGCTGCCGTGCCTGGAATCTTTCTCCCTCTGTGCCAACTGAGAGGGGTTCTCCCAGTTCCAATCTCCCTCCACAAAAGGTCTCAGATGACTGGTCGGTGGTCCACTATGGTAAACGTAAAACCAAGTGATGTTATGTTAATCTCTATAAGGATGTCATATTTAATGCCGGATAGGCACATGTTTAACTAGGTATGGTTTTGTTCCTTTCTCCATACCTCCCCGATGTTAGCCCTCTTCAGGGGTCACTATGGTTACTCACTACTACTTGTCCTTTTTTTTATTTTTCCCCAGTTTTACCGTGTTGTTATTTTTTTCTATATGTGTTCTCCATTAGGTACACCTGCACTACAAATGATGTATAAGCTCTCGGACTGTCACAATGTTTGTATCACTGTACTATTGGCTGCCGCCGCGGTCCTCCCCCCCCCCCCCCCCCGCCTCTGTAATGGTCATTCAAATTGTTTCCCTCAATGTTAGAGGTCTAAACTTGCCCTTTAAACGCTCATTGCTTTGGGCAGAGTCGAATAGTTTGGGTGCCGACATATTGTGTCTCCAAGAGACACACTTGTCGGAATTGGATTCCGTGAGGTTACATAATAAGCGCTTCCCGCACATTTACTTCGCCCATGCGGCGCAGAAGAAAAGGGGGGTAGCCCTGGCCATTAAAAATACTATTGCTGTTTCTGACGTGGAGGTGGCGGCGGATATCGGTGGCAGATACCTTATTGTGCATTGTTCTCTTAACTTGGTGCCGCACACCCTTGTGGTAGTGTATGCTCCAAATAGGCGACAACACGCCTTTGTCAGGCACGTATTGAACAGAGTTGCAAGCTCCAACCCTGCGTCTCGTCTGATTGTGGTGGGCGACTTTAACGCTGCCCTCTGGCCATCCATGGACTCCACTTCCCTTGTCCCTCATTCTGAACCCACTCCCATTTTTAATACCCTGTCCCGTGAAGCTTTATTTGATATATGGAGGATACAACACCCTAGCAGCCGGGACTTTACCTATTTCTCCCATCCCCATTTGGTCTATACCAGAATAGATTTTTTCCTCATTAGTCGCCCGCTTCTCAACTCAGTCTCCAAATCGCATATTCACACTATATCCTGGTCCGACCACGCCCCTATTTCCATTACTCTACAGGAGACATTCTCTTCCCCGCGTGCCTCCTTGTGGCGTGCCAGCCCATATGTCATTTCCCATCCCACATACAAGCCCCGCCTAGCCGAGGACATAACGTCCTTTTTTGCTACTAATACTGGGTCGGTGTCCAACGCCTCCACGATGTGGTGTGCATTCAAGGCCACAATTAGAGGGTCTCTTTTAAGCCAAGCGGCCCACCACAGGCGACAGACGAGGGAGAAACGATCATCTATGCAATTGGAGCTTGCAGATCTACATAGGAAAAATAAGTTAGCTTCTACTCCTGACCTCACTGCACGCATATCAGTCCTGACTGGTAATCTACACAAGTTGGATTTATACAAGTATGATTTGGCGCTGCGTCGCCTTAAACTTAATTCTTATTGGTGTGCCAACAAGCCAGGCAAGGTCCTCGCTAGACAGGTTAAGGTACAGGAAGCGAGAAGTCGTATAGCCTATCTGCAATTGCCTACGGGCACCAGGGTGTTTGATCCTCAGGGTATCTCTGATGCCTTTGCTTCTTACTATACCACGCTGTACAACCTTTCCACTTCTGAACCCAACTGCCTTCCTACCCCTACCTCTATCGCTTCCTTTCTTGACTCAGTCTCCTTGCCCTCCCTTTCTGATTCTGATCTGTCCGCTTTGTCTCTCCCCTTCACTCCTTCGGAGGTGCTTAGTGCGATCGGGACGTTAAAGGGTGCCAAGGCTCCGGGCCCTGATGGGTTGATTAACGAGCTTTATAAAACGCATGGCCCAATTATTGCCCCCCACCTCAACACTGTCTTTAATTATATAGCTGCTACGGGATCGATCCCGTCAGAAATGTTAGACGCTACAATAGTGACACTCCCTAAACCCGGGAAGCCCCCCACTGAACCTGCTAATTTTCGCCCAATCTCGCTCCTCAATACGGACCTTAAATTATACTCCAAGTTGTGGGCAATACGCATAGCAAACATCCTCCCGTCCATGGTACATGCTGACCAGGTCAGCTTTGTGAAGGGCCGGCAGGCCTCGGATGGCACTAGGAGGGTGCTGAATATCTTGGCAGCTGCTCACCGCGGTCGGGCGCCTTCTCTGCTCCTCTCTTTGGATGCGGAGAAGGCGTTCGACCTAGTCCACTGGGGATACTTGAGGGCTGTGTTGTCTAAATTTGGCTTCCCCTGCCCTGCTGTTGCTGCAATTATGGCCCTCTATTCATCGCCATCGGCGAGGGTTTTTACGTCGGGCGCCCTGTCCTCTCCGTTTGCCATCACTAACGGCACCCGACAGGGGTGTCCCCTCTCTCCTGTTTTATTCACCCTTGTGATGGAACCATTTGCTGAACATGTCCGCTGCCATCCCCTAATCCCGGGTGTTGTGGTGGGGTCTGATACTCACAAAATAAGTCTCTTCGCCGATGACGTCCTGATCGCACTGACTCACCCTTCCACCTCTTTACCCCATGTAATGTCTCTAATAGCCGACTTCAGTGCTGCTAGCATGTACAAACTTAATGTATCGAAATCGACTGTTCTCCCTCTTCAGCTGAGTAAACCTTCTATTTTATCCCTCTCCCAACGGTTCTCTTTTCATTGGGCTTCTACCGGTATTACCTATCTGGGTATCTTTCTCACTCCCTCTCCCTCTGACTTGGTCTCCTCTAACCTCTCCTCCCTTTCCACCCAACTGGCCCGAGACACTAAAGCATATTCTCGCTTTCCTCTTTCCTGGTGCGGCCGCATTGCTGTGGCCAAGATGTTTCTCTTGCCTTCTATCCTTTATCTGTTTCGCACCTTGCCTGTCAGGTTCCCCCTCTCCTCTATCAAGAGACTTCACTCCCTTCTGATGAGGTTTATTTGGCAGGGATCTAGGGCGAGAGTTTCAGCTAGATTACTGTTTCTACCTACACATATGGGGGGCTTAGGATGTCCAGATCTGCTTAACTACTATAGAGCGGCTCATTTGGTCTATTTACAACAGTGGTGGAGGGGGGATTCAGATGCCCGCTGGATGTCTATGGAGAGGGAGATTGTGGGCGTACCCTCTCTTCAATGCCTCTTGTGGTCGGTGGCGATTACCCATAAGACTGTGGAAACTCTTAGCCCCAGTCTCCGCTTCTCTGCATATGTGGCTCTTCATTCTGTCCTCTAAGATGCTCTCCCTTGTCTCCTTCCAGTCTACTCCGTTCTCTGTTCTATCTCTTCTCCTCCCGCATACTTCCTTCTCAAATTGGATCGATAGTGGGGTTACATGTTTGGGTGATGTCTCAGCCCAGGGCTCCCTAGGCACATTTGAGTTCATTAGGTCCAGGTACGACATACCAGCTGGGGACTTTTTTCAATTTCTGCAGCTGCGTAATTTTATTTCATACCATAAGTGGCCTTCTGAGTTAACTCCCAGACCGTATGATGCCTTTTTCCTCCAACACTCTGGCGCCAAGGGCGGAATATCGATCTCATATAAAGCCTTACAGTCCTCTTTGGCACCAGAGTCGTTTTCATTCCAAGCTGCCTGGGAGCGGGATCTGGGTATCTCTATTAGTGCAGAGCAGTGGCATGATGTCTATAGTATACCATTAAACCTTTCTATATGTAGCACTCACCTAGAGTCTGCCTGTAAAATGCTATACAGGTGGTATTATACCCCCGAACGTTTGTCTCATATTTACAACACTGTTAACCCTACATGTTGGAGGTGTGGTGATCAAGTAGGCTCGTTTTTACATGTGTGGTGGACCTGTCCTTTGATTGCTTCTTTCTGGGACTCCATATACGCATTTATCTCCACAATCTTACCCCATCCTCCCGTGAAAGATCCAGGCATGGCATTGCTCGCACTCAACTTGAAGGACTTACCTGCGGACTCCCAAACTATTCTTTTTAATATTTTTTCTGCTGCACGGACTTCCATAGCAGCTCTCTGGAAATCCAAGGAGGTTCCGGATGTTCCTGTGGTGAGGGCAAGAGTGGAATACTCTTGCTCCATGGAAAATCTTATAGCCAACTGTACTCGGCGTGAGCTACAATTCCTTATAAGATGGGACTATTGGAGGAACTCCCAAGAATCTGATGGTATAGTGGCATCTTAGGGCTGTGTAGATCATCTGCGCAGATCTTCATTACGATTTTTACCTATGTCTCACTAGATGACCTTCTTAACTTGTGGTGCATACCTGTTACCTTCCCCCATTCTATGTTGTGCACTATGGTTTTGTGTATATTGGTGTACCTTATGACCTATTGTCTTTCCCCATATCCTTATTATTTTCTTTTGCTTCCCCCCCCTAGATTTGTTGTTCCTTGTTCTTGTTATCATTATTGTGCTGTTTTTATTGAAATCTGATAAATAAACATTTGGATAAAAAAAAAAAAAAAACAGCCACAAGGAGTCTCTGTCTCTTAAATTTTGCAAATGACCCTGGTAACCAAGCCTTTTTGGTCCATCAACAAGATATTTTGGACCTGGGGGTAAGGTTAGCAGAGTGAGCATAGTAATACAGAGATCAAAAGGTATTTTACATATACAAACATGCATATTATTATGCATAAAGGTCTTAGGGCACATTACTACACTGACAAGCATTTTTTTTAAATTTTCTTACTAACGACAGTAACGCTTCAAATTAAACATCACAGGCAAGCTTTTTGCAATCAAGACACTCAATCTGCGGTACCAATGACATCATATACCTTGTACAATGTCCGAGTGGCCTTCAATACATAGGCCGTACCACCCAACCCCTAAGATGCCATATTAAAGGGGTAGTTCAGTGGTGAAAAACGTATCCCCTATCCTAAGGATAGGGGATAAGTTTGAGATCGTGGGGGTCCGACCGCTGGGGCCCCCTGCGATCTCTCTGTACGGGGGCCAGGCTCTCCGGCCAGATAGCGGGTGTCGACCCCCGCACAAAGCGGCGGCGGACACGCCCCCTCAATACATCTCTATGGCAGAGCCGGAGATTGCCAAAGGCAGCGCTTCGGCTCTGCCATAGAGTTGTATTGAGGAGGCGTGTCGGCCGCCGCTTCATGCAGAGGTCGACACGCCCCCTTCCTGCGGGCTGTTGGGGCTCCGTACAGGAGATCGCAGGGGGCCCCTGCGGTCGGACCCCCCGCGATCTCAAACTTATCCCCTATCCTTAGGATAGGGGATAAGTTGTTCACCACTGGGTCACCACTGGACTACTCCTTTAACAACCATCTAGCCAAGGTCACAAACATCAATCATAACTGTAAATTCTCTCAATTCAGACTACTGCTGATTGAATACATGACTAAAGACACAGGACAGTGGTTCAAAACTTTGAAAAAACTTGAGAATTATTGGATTCATAAAATAAAATCTCTGGCCCTGCACGGTCTCAATGAATGTATGGACTTTCATGCAACTATTTACACTCAACTCTCCGCACTCGGGATATTCAGATCATCGAATACTTCACTTCATTTGATATTCATGGTAAAAAAACTTGCCAGTTGAATCAGACATAAGACATCACGGTAAAAACTGAAAACGCTCATGCATGACTCCTTTCAGGTCATGTGACCTTCCTTCAAATGCATGCATAATACCCAGGATACCAGTGGAGTTAGTGACAGCCTGCAACTCATCCATTCAACAGTATCGCAAGATTTAGGGGTGACACGCACAATCACAAGTATCACACAAGGTGAAAGTTCATTTTATGGGGTATTTCATAGAAACTACTTTTAAACGTTGCTTCACACAGAATTTCAACCAGCCTAGACTCTGGGGAAAAGACAAAACCAGATGAAGATGTTGGAGAAGTATGGCTTCTGAAGATGCCTTGATATGCCAATTGTTCAGAAATCTTCAAGGGAAGATTTCGACACATTGCCACCTCCGCCACCACAACTTTGGTAGAAGTGTGAGGGGCGGAGGATATAGCAAAGGGAAGGTGGGCAAACTGAAGGAGGACTCCTTAGAGGTAAACAGTGATCCTCAACTATCTCCTGTGAGTGGGATGTATAGGGATATGCAGATAGGCATCCTTCAAGTCCAACGTCGCAATAAAATCCTCTGGTCTAGGATATTTATGACGGACTGATTGGTCTTCATACAAAATCGCTTTTTTCTTATGAAGCGATTTCCAATCTTCCATCTGGGCACGAGGAAGACTGGAGAATAAAAGTCGGACACTTGTTCTTTGAGGGGAACATCTTCCACAGCCCCCTTATGACGGTACTCTTGGATCGAAGCCCTGTGGCTTTCTCTGAAAGAGGAGACAGAAGGGCCACAGAATAAGGGTTTGTCACGATATTGAGGACTAAGGGTCCCTGATGAAGGCAGTCCAGGCTTTGTGGAAGAAATGTAATCTTCCACAGGAATGGGAGGGAACACTGCGCTGGGGAGACCAAGAAAGGATATGGGAGTGGATGAGGACCTGTGGCTCACTGAGTAATAGGTCCAAGGACTAACTGTTCTTAGAAGGATGGGATTGTCCTCTTAAACCTCTGTGCTGGTAGCCAGATCCTTGTTGAGTTCTGGACTGTGGATAGGAGGATCTTACGCCTCTAGACTGACATCCTCTCCCACAAAAGGACTGGGGTAGGGACTTGCCCTTCTTATTGGCAAGACCCTCCATGTTCTTGTCTAGTTTTGCCCAAAACAACTTCCCCGCACTTTAATGTAAGATTACAGAGGTTGCACTTGGAGGCATCATGATCAGGTTTTAAGGGGTACTCAACTGAAAAATAAAAATGTTTTAAATGAACTGGTTTTAGAAAGTTCTACAGATTCGTAAATTACTTCAATTTAAAAATCTTAACCTTTCCAGTACTTAGCTGCAAATTAGAGTTCTGCAAATTAAAGGGGTATATACAATTGGAGCAAAATCAACTGGAGACAAAAAGTTTTACAGATTTGTAAATTACTCCGGAAGAAGTTGTGTAGTTTTTTCTAGTCTGTCCACTGTGCTCTCTGCTGCCACCTCTGTCCGTGTCAGAAAGTGTAGAGCAGGAACAAATCACCACAGCGAACCTCTCTTGCTCTGGACAGTTCCTGACACGGTCAGAATGAAAAGAACTACACAACTTCCTCTGGCGCATAAAGCAGCTGATAAGTAGTGGAAGGCTTACATTAAAGGGGTATTCCAGGCCAAAAATTTTTTATATATATCAACTGGTTCCGGAAAGTTAAAGAGATTTGTAAATTACTTCTATTAAAAAATCTTAATCCTTCCAATAGTTATTAGCTTCTGAAGTTGAGTTGTTGTTTTCTGTCTATCTGCTCTCTGATGACTCACGTCCCGGGAGCTGTGCAGTTCCTATGGGGATATTCTCCCATCATGCACAGCTCCTGGGACGTGACCATCATTGAGCAGTTAGACAGAAAACTTCAGAAGCTAATAACTATTGGAAGGATTAAGATTTTTTAATAGAAGTAATTTCCAAATCTGTTTAACTTTCCGGAGCCAGTTGATATATATATAAAAAAAAAAAAGGTTTTGCCTGGAATACCCCTTTAAGTAATTGACAAATCTGTATAACTTCTGGCACCAGTTCATTTAAAAATATTTTTTTTCCCTCCAAAGTACCCTTTTAAGCCATAGGTGTCTATGACCCGCTGAAGACAAGGCCATACCCCAGTAGCCAAGTTAAGCTGCTGAGGGTCTGCATCACACAGGAATTCAGATGGTGAGTAAAGGATTTGAAAGATACTAAATTGTTGTTCCTGAGGACCCCAGCATTGGTTTCAGACTAGACTTGCTGCAGGCCCTTCCTGAAGAAGTTTTCCACCTCACAGCCACAGAAGCTGAGGCCACTGAAGATTTTCTCCACACTGTGCATTTGGCACTTATGTCCATGAGATCCTTGAGTGGACTATCCATCCTCGGTTGGGGCAACCATGCACTTGGACATCTTAGAGATAGACATGTTCCCCTTCGGGGGAGCCCCTACTGCTTAATATGGCCTTCCCTTAACGGGGAATATAGATTTAAGCCGAAATAAAGAACCCCACTCCAGGTGCTTTCATTCCAACTCTATGATCTTCTGGAGGGTTTTGTCCATTTTAAAGTCCCCCTTGAGGTAGACTCCCAAACTTCCCCAGCATCAACACCCTGGTCCACTAACCGGATGGATTTAAGCAATTCAGAGGAAAACACATCCGAGACAGCATCCGAGTACTAGATAAAAACAAAAAAAACTCCACCAAACAAGAAAAGAGAGATAAACAAGGCTCTCAGAAAAAGCGCAAAAGAAAAAAAAGGAGCTTCTGTATAGTACAAAAAGCGCCCCTGCAGCAAAAAGATAAAAAATAGAAACAATGCCCATGGCTCAGATCACCCCTTGAAAAGAAGCAGGACAGAAACCACCTGTCCTAATGCCCCCAGGAAAAAAAAAATAACTCATGTTTGAAAGATCCCCTTTATAGGAGGCAGATTATAGCTTATTTAATGAAATATTTTTTTTAATTAATTGATCAATCTATCGTACCAGCGTCCCAGGGGCAGAATACCCTACTTGTGCTGCTGGGAGGATGTAAGGGAATTCAGTTAATGGAGTCCAGGGCCAGAGTGCTGCATCATAACTTTGATTTTGAACAATGGAATTAATTGTCTTAACCCATAAGCTCTTCATTGCCAGTGGGATTCAGGCATTGAACTGCAAAATATTAACACAATGGTATTGCACTCCAGTTAGGCTAAAATATACCCCTTGGAAGTGCTCAACTAATAATATCCTTGTAATATGCATGTATATTATATTCTGTGACAGATCCCCCCCATGTAAGAGATATCATGACTGTTATGTTTATGTTTTGAAAAACCCAATAAAAAGATTGTAAAACTGAAAGTGCTCCACAAATACAGCAACAATGCTACACTCTTGCCCTTTTGTAAAGAGAGATTGCAAGTGTATAGGAGCATTTCCCCAGGTATCTATGGAATTAACCCCAAGAATAGCCTTACTATTCATATTTCCTGGCCAAATTTATGTATGTTGGAAGAAAATAGTCAAAGTTTTGTTAACTTTAATTTTTTTTTTTTAGACATTCTTTGTCATGTAACTCATTCTGTAGCCATCTTTATGCCTGTACAACTCCTTCCTTCTCTAAATACAGTGAAAAGATCATCCAAAATTGCATTGAAAAAGTAGTCTTCTGTGGAGTGGTCCTCAAAAAAAAAAAAAAGAAAACCCACAATGAGAAGGTGGTCTTCTGGAAGTAGTGGCCTTTTGGAGAGGTTTTACAGTATATCAATATTAAACAAAAAAAAAACTGCAAAAGCTGCCCAGTTGTCCATAGCAACCAATCAGATCGCTTCTTTCACAGGCCTCTGATCAGTTACTATGGGCAACCGCACCTCTCTTCGTGTGTGTGTGTGTGTGTGTGTGTGTGTACACTTATATGTAAGCTACAAACATAGGTTAGATACATTAAACCTAACACACCCCATTTGTGCTGGTCGGGGTTTTTGTTTAAAGTCCCATACAAGTCTACGGGAAATGTATGTTCCAGAATAACTTTCAAATGGCTGGAGATATTTTGAGGATACTTATTTGACATAAAAGTAACATGTGTACTAAAAAATATATGATTAGTTAAATCAACTCTAACCTACCCCCTTACATGAAGGACAGGGTTTTTGTCCTTAGTCCCATGCAAGTATATAGGACTTCCAATACCTTACTCCGAGCTCTGCATCTCCTGGTATGTGTGTCAGTCCAGCCATACCCCTTTTATTTTCTACCCTTTTTGGGCATTGGTCCGGCTTGCAAGTCATGCCCACTTCCACAAACCACCCCTCTTATTTTGGGCCTACAATCTCTTCATCACAACTCATCCCAACCTCATATCCAGCTCTCATGTCCTGTCCTGAGGTGGGGCCGAGTTGGGGATTTGAGGACAAGTACTTCCTCCTATGTTGCTTTTCCTCCCCCACAAGAATAAGTTATGGAAAAAAAACGGGCCACACCAGCTACTCAGCTTTTTTTAAATATACATATATTTTAAACCTATAAAAACAAAAAAGGTGCATGAATGCTGTGCTCTCCTTTTTCCCACAACACTTTACTCAGCCAGGCCATAGACATTCCTCATTTCTGGGCTTTCATTCATAAAGCTGTTTATTTGCCCTAGCATGAAGAAGGGCTTGCTCACCCAAAAAGCTGCTTTATGGTCTAGTCACATGTACAGTATTCTGTGCAGATTAGATGCGCAGGATTTTCTGTGGCAGATGTCAATGTAAATTGAACACAGCTTGAAATCATGCGACATCTGCACTTAAAGTGAATGTATCTAGATTTTTTTTTCCTCAATGATTAGAGCTTACTGAAACATTTTTTTTCTATTTTTATTAATTGTAATTTTATTTCATTCATTTATTGTACATTATAGGGGCTACTATCTTTTCTGAGCTGTTTCTAACAACATTTAGAGTCATGTTTTATGGCAAGCCGTACGGACGTAGGCAACCATAGACAGGAGCTGTCCCATTTACATGAATGTAAAATGTGCCTGGGCATGCTCTGTGACCTTTGAAGAGGTCATTCCACAGGGAGAGGTAGGCTGAAGGTACTCCGGTGAAAAATTATTATTTTTTTTTTTTTTTTAAATCAACTGGTGCCAGAAAGTTAAACAGATTTGTAAATTACTTCTATTAAAAAAAATCTTCATTTCCACTGTAGTATTCAGCAGCTAATGAGTACAGGAAGGATTATTTTCTTTTTGAAACAGAGCTCTCTGCTGACATCATGAGCACAGTGCTCTCTGCTGACATCTCTGCCTAGAGCAGCATATGTTTGCTATGGGGATTTCCTTTTACACTGGCAGTTCCTAAAATGGACAGAGATGTCAGCAGAGAGCACTGTGCTCATGATGTCAGCAGACAGCTCTGTGTTTGAAACAGAAGAGAATTTCCACTGTAGTATTCAGCAGCTAATAAGTACAGGAAGGATTAAGATTTTTTTAATAGAAGTAATTTACAAATCTGTAACTTTCTGGCACCAGTTGATTTAAAAAACAAAAAAACAAAAAACAAAAAAAAAAACAGAAAAAAAAAGTTTTCACCAGAGTACCCCTTTAAGCTATAGTTAACCACTTAGTAGGCGTATGCCTTCGCTCCTGGTACTTAAGGACCAAGAGCGTACCTGTATGCCCATAGGAATTTCAGTCCCCACCGCACGGCAGGTGGGGACCGGACCGGGATGACTGCTGATATGACTGCTGCCCCCTACTTACACTAACATGCTGGTGTTGCCTCACACTTATTTTCACAAGCGGTAAAAAGGAAAAAAAAAAAAAAAAATTTGTAACAATTTCCCCCCCTTGAGTACGGAAATACCCCATATGTGGGAGTAAAATGCTCTGTGGGCGCATAACAAGGCTCAGGAGTGAGAGCGCCCTATTTACATTTGAGGCCTAAATTGGCGATTTGCACAGGGGTTGGCTGATTTTACAGCGGTTCTGAAATTTTGAAGACTACACCCCTCACAGAACGTAACAAGGAGTATAGTGAGCCTTAACACCTCACAGGTGTTGGATGGGATAATGAAAAAAAAAATAAAAAAAAAAGTTCACTAAAATGGTGGAGTTACCCTAAATTTTTCATTTTCACAAAGGGAAAATAGTAAATAAAAAAGCCCCCAAAATTTGTAACCCCATTTCTTCGGAGTAAGAACATACCCCATATGTGAATATAAAGTGCGCTGCGGGCGAACTACAATGCTCAAGAGAGAAGGACCACCATTGGGCTTTTGGAGAGAAAATTTGTCTGGAATTGAAGGCCACGTGTGTTTACAAAGCCCCCCATTGTGCCAGAACAATGGACCCCCACGTGACCCCATTTTGGAAACTACACCCCTCACGTAATGTAATAAGAGGTAGTGAGCATTTACACCCAGAGGTGTCTCACAGACGTGTGCGTGCGTGTTCCACTGTTCTGGCACCACGGTGGCTTTGTAAAACGCACATGGCCCCTGACTTCCATTCCAAACAAATTCTCTCTCCAAAAATCTCAATGGCGCTCCTCCTCTTCTGAGCATTGTAGTGCGCCAGCAGAGCACTTAACATCTACACATGGGGTATTTCCATACTCAAAAAATGGGGTTACAAATTCTGGGGGGGAATTTTCTCCTATTATCCCTCGCAATAATGTAAAATTTTAGGGGGGGGGGGAACCGCATTTTAATGAAATTAATTTTTTTTCATTTATACACTTTAACAAAAAGTCAAACACCTGTGGGGTGTTAAGGCTCACTGTACCCCTTGTTAAGTTCCTTGGGGGTTGTAGTTTCCAAAATAGTATGCCATTTAATGAATTTTTTTGCTGTTCTGTCACAATAGGGGCTTTCTAAATGTGACATGTCCCCCAAAAACCATTTCAGCAAAATTCACTCTCCAAAATCCCATTGTCGCTCCTTCCCTTCCGAAACCTCTACTGCGCCCGCTGAATACTTCACATACACATGAGGTATTTCCTTACTCAGGAGGAAAAGTCCCCAAAAGTCTACAAGAACACGAGTGTAAAAAAATGAAGATTTAGAATTTTCTTCACTTGGCTAGTATTCCTGTGAAACACCTAAAGGGTTAAACTTTCTGAATGTAATTTTGAAACCTTTGAGGGGTGCAGTTTCTAAAATGGCTTTTTCAGTATGAAATAATGAAAATTTGCTAATGAAGGCAATTGCAAAACCTATTGGTAATACATGCTTTACAACATATCAAAAGTTTTTGTATCTGACAGTGCCCATTTAAGGTGAAAATGGGCTTCGTCCTTAAAGGGTTAAGGTCCTGTCTTCTCTATATACTGGTGTGAAATTTCACTGTAATGCTGTACAAATCACTATCCAGCTGCCTCCCCCCTATCAGCTAGAACAGGAAGTCTCAGCTTAGTATCAGGAACTAGTGGTCGAAAAGAAAACAGCAAGGATTTCAAGATTTTAAATATAGAAAAAAGAAAATTGGAGAAAAATGTAATTAGCAAAAAATTCTTTAAAAAGCTTTACATAAAAACTATTTAAAACAAGTCATTTTCTGTTGACTAGTCCCATACATAGAAAATAAAAGCTAAACTGATACTCCTATAGATTGCTGACTTTACTAGTTACCATACATTCAAACATCCATTCTTCCGATTTCTTTTCCTACACTCCCCTCTGGAGTACATGAGCAGAACATGCTTAGAGACCAAAATAAATTGAGTAGGTGCCAGACCAATATCACTGCATATGGAAGGGCTCCGTCAACTCAGACATCAAACAGAACCTATGCTTCATAATCGTGCAAATGGACAGGAACCCTGTAAAGGGTAGGGTCACACGTGACTGATCCGCAGTGTATTGTTTGCTGCTGATCCACAGATAACCAACCCTAGGAAGGGGCCAGTCCACCTGTCAATAAGGGACAGGGTTTTTTTTTTTTTTTATTCTCTGTCAGAATCCAATAAGACCTCATGTATTTGCACTCTCCGAATAGGGGACACTCCCAATAGTGGACAGACAGAACAGGGCTTAGGGGGGGGACACTTTCCTTTGTGCAGATTCATCACCCCCTGTGCCATTTCTTCCCCCTATTATTATCATCATCATCATCATCATCATTTCTTCACCCCCCCCCCCCCCAGTGCCATTTCATTCTCCTTTACCACACTTTTCCCCTTCCCTCCTCCCCCCTGTTCTTTTTACCTGGCCAGTAGTCTCTGGTGCAGGGGCTCTCAGCGGATTTGACGTTCTCTCCTGCACTCAGTGACGAGCGAGTCTCCTGACATCCTCCAGGCTGCACTTACTGAGAGCAGCAGCTGCGGGCACTGGTGAGCCATGTCAGAAGGGTCATTAGTCAAAGCTCTGGTGCAACCACTTACCTTCAGAAGTCCCAATTCGTGAAATGATGTCCACCTGTGTGCAATCTAAGAGTCACATTATCTGTCATTACATATACCACACCTTTTTTTGACATGCCCCAAAGGCTGCAACACCTAAGCAAGAGGCATCAGTAACCAAACACTGCCATGAAGACCAAGAAACTCTCCAAACAAGTAAGGGACAATGTTGTTGAGAAGTAGAGTTAGAGATTAGAGAATTTGTATATATTATTTGATGATCCAAAAACGGGCTAGCAAAAAAGAAAATATATAAAAAAAAAATAAATATAGGATGGTGGGAGCTACCCTTTAAGGGGAAGCATGTAAATGTATTGGAATGGCCTAGTGATAGCTGATCTCAATCCAATGGAAAATCTTTGGTCAGATTTAAAGATTGCTATTCACAAGCGCAAACCATCCAACTTGAAGGAGCTGGAGCAGTTTTACAAAGGAGGAATGGGCGAAAATCCCAGTGGTAAGATGTGGTGGCAAGCTCAGACTTATCTAAAGGGGGGGGGGGGGGGGGGGGAATAGTTATGCACATTGAATGTGTCTGTTATTTTGTCCTATTTGTTGTTTGCTTAAAAAAATAAAATAAAAATCCATGTTAATTCCAGGTCGTGAGGCACCAAGATACAAGACAATAAGTCAAGGGGGTGAATACTTTCGCAAGGCACTGTATATCCAGTGACTGCGAGATCACTAAAGCAGCAGGCAAATAAACCACAGCTTTATGAGAGTTACTTTATAATGAACGTTATGCCAAGACCGTTCATGCCATTTTATTGTACACTAACTAAAATAAAAACAAAAATACTGAGGAAACATTAAAACATGTATTTACAAGTTTGTTTTTTACATCATTACAGCATATTCTCCAACACTATATAACAAGTTACTTTTCTTTTATCCTCCAAGTCTTCATATAAAAAAAAAAAAAAAAAAAAAAAAAAAAAAAACCTGACCCACATATTGAGAACACCAAGATGTGATGTACGTAGCTCCGACACCACATGAGATGCTAGATGTTAAACCGGTCTGAGAATTTAGGTGATTTGGGTACGGTCAAGGTAATGTCACTTCTTTTGACCTCAACCTGTTTAAATTTTCTGATTGGTTGGGCCTTGTGAACCTATAAACAAAGAGGGGAAAAAAAAAAAAAAATTAAAAGTGATCAACTTGCTAGCAGATTTCTGCTATTCTGCTCAGATTTAAATTATGAATTTTGCAACTCACATTTAAAAAAAAAAAATATTAGATCTGACAAATTCCAGCCCGATTTACAATGATTTACAGCAGAAACTGAAATTCTAGGGAAACTTCACACCAGCTCTTAAGTTGTTTTTTTTTTTAATACATTTTATAAAAAGGACCAGCTTGCATTCTGGCCAAAGAAGTCATGAGGGGGTGTGGCGTTATGTCATGTCTCCAGTCCCGCAAACACACAAGTTTCCGAAAGTGGAGAAGCAGCTCCACATAAGAGATAGAGATAATCTGTATTTGGCCGGAATACCCCTTTAATCTTAACCCCTTAAGGACTCAGGGTTTTTCCACCTTACCTTTTAAAAATCATAACCCTTTCAATTTTCCACCTAAAAATCCATATTATGGCTTATTTTTTGCGTCACCAATTCTACTTTGCAGTGACATTAGTCATTTTACCCAAAAATTCACGAAACAAAAAAATAAAAAATAAAATAAAAACAGTGTGCGACAAAATCGAAGAAAAAAAACGCCATTTTGTAACTTTTGGGGGCTTCCGTTTCTACGCAGTGCATATTTTGGTAAAAATTACACCTTATTATTCTGTAGGTCCATACGGTTAAAATGATACCCTACTTATATAGGTTTGATTTTGTTGCACTTCTGGAAAAAATCATAACTACATGCAGGAAAATTTATACGTTTAAAAATGTCATCTTCTGACCCCTATAACTTTTTTATTTTTCCACGTACAGGGCGGTATGAGGGCTAATTTTTTGCGCCGTGATCTGAAGTTTTTATCGGTAAAATTTTTTTTTAATCACTTTTTATTCATTTTTTAATGGTATAAAAAGTGACCAAAATACGCTTTTTTGGACTTTGGAATTTTTTTGCGGGTACGCCATTGACCGTGCTGTTTAATTAACAATATATTTTTATAGTTCGGACATTTTACGCAGGCGGCGATACCACATGTTTATTTTTATTTACACTTATTTTTTTTATGGGAAAAGGGGGGGCGATTCAAACTTTTATTAGGGAAGGGGTTAAATGACCTTTAACTTTTTTTTTTGCAGTGTTATAGGTCCCATAGGGACCTATAACACTGCACACACAGATCTCTAATCCTGATCACAGGCGTGTATTAACACGCCTGTGATCAGTGTTATCGGCGCTTGACTGCTCCTGCCTGGATCTCAGGCACGGAGCAGTCATTCGTCGATCGGACACCGAGGAGGCAGGTAAGGGCCCTCCCGGTGTCCTGCAAGCTGTTCGGGACGCCGCGATTTCACTGCGGCGGTCCCGAACAGCTCGACTGACTAGCCGGGATAATTTCACAGGATTTTATGCCAAGCCAGACTACTCCCCAAAAGGTAAGTTTCTACCCATCTGCAGACAGCTGTTTCATGGTTTTTGCCACTCGTCCGTACATCCCGATCAGCTTTTTATATTCCTTAACAGGAGCTAAGCTGATACCAGGGAACATTACCCGAAAAGGTGATGTAATGAGCTGCTTTGCATATTCCCCTACCCAGAATGCCCGCGGAGTGCTTAATGGCCTTCTGAAGCTCCGTTACACCAGAAGTGGTGGCCTCGCCCTGAGATTATATTATATATTTACACACACACACACACACACACACACACACACACACACACACCCCATGAAGAATTAAAAATACACACAAGGGAAGAAATTCTAGGAAGGACATCCCGAAACATGCGTTGGGGTGGCGCCACTCCATAGTTTTTTTGCACTTTATTGGCATGTATGTGTTCCGTTTACTCTACCATGGATATAGTGGGTGAGTGCTTCGCCTAGAACCCCATATAGTGCATGTGAATGCTTACCTTGGAATTTTTTGTATATCTGATGTGGGTTTGCTCTGGAGTGGTGCTCTCATCCAGTGGAATTTCTTCCCTTATGTGTATTTTTAATTCTCATCTTCATGCTTTTAAATGTGTGCCAATAAGTATATTTTTAATATAATAAGTGACACAGCAGGTGATATGTAGCTTATGCACATGCAAATATATAGTGATATTTTACAGCAAGCATTTGCCTTTATATTGTATACTTGCAATTTCATTAAGATGAACACACACTGGAGATCAAAATTAGAGAACACAATTTCCTAAATGTCAAGGTCATCGTGCAGTCCTATGTGAATATATCTTAACATGGGTAACATAGCATTTTAAAGCTTATTTCATAAATTGTATTTATTTAAAGCACAGAATCAAAAATGTAAGTGAGATAATTGAAAAAACACTGATCAAAATTAGAGAACACTTTCAGATACCTGAAAGTTATTGGTGTTAATCTGGCAACTGGTGCTAATTTCTTTAATGATCTAACAAAAACGAGATTTTTTTTTTTTAACACTTACCGTAAAATCTCTCGAAGGATCCATTGGGGACACAGACCGTGGGTGTAAGCTGCTGTCTCTAGGAGGTATGACACTATAGCAACAAAAGTTGGCCCCTCCCAGCAGGATATACCCGCCTCCAGGCCCTGAACTAATCAGTTTTAGTACCAGAGCAATAGGAGAGGACCGACAGGTCAAGGAATCAACACGGACTGTCCGAGAACCAGAAGAAAAGATATAACTGAACACTCCCTCGGACAGAGAACCAAAAGAGAAACCCAAAAGCATACGCGCAAAAACAAAATTTCAAAAAGTCCAAAATAGTGTATTTTTGGTCATTTTTTTTATACAATGAAAATAAAAGGTGATTAAAAAAAAAAAAAAAAAAAAACAGTCTGATCAAAAACAAAAATGGTACCGCTAAAAACTTCAGCTCATGGCCAAAAAATTAGCACCCATACTGGCCTGTATGGTCAAAAGATGACAATTTTTAACAAATTTTCCTGCATGTAGTTATGCTTTTTTTCAGTAGTACAACAAAATCAAACCTATGGTATATGAGTAAGGTATCATTTTAATCGTATGGACCTACAGAAAAGGTGTAATTTACCAAAAAATGCACTGCGTTGAAACAGAAGCCACCAAAAGTTACAAAATGGAATTTTCTCTTCAATTTTGTCCCACAATAAATTTATTTTCCGTTTTGCTGTGGATTTTTTGGTAAAATGACTAATGTCACTGCAAAGTAGAATTGGTGGCGCAAAAAAAACCATCATATGGAATTTTAGGTGCCAAATTGAAAGTATTACGATTTTTAGAAGGAGATTATGAAAAAATGAAAATGCAAAGATGGAAAAACCCTGCATCCTTAAAGTGCAACTGTCATGGATATTATACCCCCAGACTAACAACATGATAGTATAGATGATGACACTTAATGCAGCAATACTTTAGGCTGGGGATCGTAATGCCCCGCCTATCCCCTGTAAGTGAGCGCTGGGACCTCTGTGTGATTGAGACACAAGTCCCCACCCTCGATGTCCATGATGTGCGGTCCGGCATGACTCCACTGAGCCTATACATTTTATGTGCACATTTAGGAAATACATGCGGCGATCACATGTCGGCTAGTAACGCTGGCCCCCAGCTACAGGTATCAGCTGGGGGCCGGCCGGCATGACACGAGTTCGAGTCAGGAGCCAACGCCATACCCAGTTAATGACACGGAGTATAGATGTCCATGATCGTTAAGTTAACTGGTAGATTAACTTTTCAGTTTTCACTGACTTTGCCAAAATTGTGTGCCGTTCCAAAGTGACAAACCCTCTGGCAGCAGGTTGTTCAGCATAAGGCCAAAGTTGTGACCCCCATCAGCCATTGCAAAAGAAGTTGGTCATTCCAAGTGTGCGATTTCTAGAATATTGAATCTTTACAACATCGCACTCATTCAAGTCCCCCAGGAAGGCTGGTGGCCCTCGAAAGACAAATTGAAGATAGGACAGTATAATGCAGGGAATCTCCATGGGTAATCGTTTCAACACTGCAGCTGGAATTGCTCGTTAGTTCAGCACTGAACAGGTTAAAGATCTGTCTCATCATACAGTGTCGACGTTTAAGAGCATTTGGACTGAAAGCCCACTCTGCAGTGACCACTCATTAGCAGAAAGAATCAAAAGGCTAGACTCCCCTTTGCTGAGGGGCATGTTGTGTGGACAGGAGAAGTGGTCCAGAGTTCATTTTAATGATGAAAGCAAGTTTAAACTTTGGGAAACATCTTTGTCAACAAACTGGGGAAAGACTGAACCCAAAGTGTGTGACGAAGTCAGTGAAAGATGGGAGGAAGGGTCATGGTTTGGGGAATGTTTTCTGCAGCAGCAGTTGGACCTCTCATACAGCTACATGGCAGAGTTAATGCAAGTGTGTATCAGAACCTTCGCCACCACATGGTTCCTTCCTTGCGTTCAGTACCAACAATTTTTATGCAGAACAGTGCCCCCCTGTCACACAGCAAAACGGGTAAAGCAGTTCCTTGAAATTTAAACAATGAACTAGTCCTGATCTAAACCCAATAGAAAACCTCTGGAAAATCCTTTGACAAAGTTATGGCCAAGAAACCCACAAAGTCACAGAACTGTGGAAGAGACTGGAAGAGTCAACCAAAATCTGACCAGAGCAGTGTGAGACTAGTGATGTCCTGTGGGGGGCGCAGATGTGCTGAAGTCATTCAAAGCAATGTCCTGTACACTTCCTACTGATTGGTGACTGGTGGAACCTTCAGAAAATTTACTTACAATCCTTCTGTGCTACAGCCATTGCTGTTCTCTAATTATGATTATCACGTTTTTTGGAAAAATAAAGGCTTTATGTTTATATACTTTGGTTATTTTGTAAAACACTGTTCTAATGACATGGTGTACCCCTTACAAAAAATTCTTCAAAATAAAAACTCATTTGTTCTCTAATTTTGATCTCCAGTATACTAAAAGCCAGTCTTTGTCAATTACCCCATAATAATCTGTCGTCAGTGAGCTCTACAGTAATTTTCTTACTTCCATAACCCAAAATTAAAACGCATCACTTAGTCACAGGATAAGTATGTTGTTGGTGAGGGTCTGACCGCTGGGGTCCCCATCAAACAGGGTCCCATGTATGAATGGAGCCTGCTGTCATTTCATTCAGAAGCTATGGGTTTGCTGAAGATAGTTGAGCACTGTACAGTGACCCCTCGACCTACGATAATTTCAACATGCGATGGCCTCTCAGAGGCCATCACATGTTGAAGGCAGCATCAACATAAAAAAAGCATTGTATGTCGGGGCCATCGCATAAACTGCTATCCGGTAGCGCCGACTGCTTCAGCTGCCGCCGCATAGCAGTTTACAGTGCCCCGTGAGCTCCGGTGATGTCTCTTACCTGTCCTCGGGGCTCCGATACATCCTCTTCGGAATCCCCTGCATCGGTGGCGCTCTCCATCAACGTTCAACGTCATCACGTCGCTGCGCACGCCGTCCTGTCATCCAATAGGAGCGGCGTGCGTAACAACGTGATGACGTCGGTGGAGAGCGCGGATGCCGGGGAAGCAGAGGCCTTGTCGGAGCGCCGGGGACGCGGCGACAGCGATGGATGGCGACATCCCAGGCAGCGGTGAAGGTCCGGAGCGGCGGGGACAGGTGAGTACAACTTCGTTTAACAATGGTCTACAACCTGCGGACCTCCAGATGTTGCAAAACTACAACACCCAGCATACCTGGACAGCCAACATCTGGAGGTCCGCAGGTTGTAGACCACTGTCCTATACTTTACATTGCACGGATCCCTCAACATACGATGGTTTCAACAAACGATGGTCCGTTTGGAACGGATAACCATCGTATGTTGAGGGACCACTGTATTATGTAATCTTGGGATAACCACATACCAGTTCATGTCTCAGTCTGTTTATTTCTTCTTTCTCCTGTTCCTCTTGCTGCCTTCGTTCCTCCTCATCCATGAGTCTTTTCTGAGTCTCCAGCTCTGCCAGTCGCTTATCGAATTCCTGACGCTCCTTTGCACGTTTCTCTGTAGCCAGCTCAAAGCTTTCTTGAACTATGGAACCAGAAAGGCTGTCTAAGTTTGGAAACAAAGGAGAGAATTTGTGCAACAAGGAGAAAAGGTGAGGGGAGAAGATATTGGACTGATGGTGTGAAAGGGTCTTCAAATCACACAAGTACATGAAATCCTGCCAGCAGTGCCCATGACAGACAAAAGAGTGGAGGTCTCCTGACTTTTCCTCCACTGTCCATATCCTCCTAATATATGAGCGACAAAGTGGGGTTACCCGTTTTGGCTAGGTGAACTGGCACATGCAGCATGGCATTAAATTGCACCCATTAAAGTCAATGGATGACAGTTTTCCCAATTAACTCTTTACAGCAGCCCTCCACCATGTCTTCCAGGAGTCCCTGCTCTGTAACATGCTCTTGGGCATATGGAATGTGCAACAGATTGTCACTACTGATTTTAGGATTGATGAAAGGGAGTGGAGGGAGGGGGACGGTTCAAAACAAAAAAACAAGCACATTCTTGCCATACCACTTGTTGCCATTTATTTTTTGAGGGTTCTGCTGCCATTCCCAGTCCCCACCTGTCAATATCCGGCTATCCTTCTTGGGCACAAATGGCTCCTGGTGGGTCACAGTGTTGGGCCGTGCCTTGAAGACTGTCATTTCCTTCAGCTCCTTCTGCTCTTCTTCAATCTGGAAACACAGACAGAACCTTATGTTATCCTAGAATCTTATTTTATCCTCTAAACAGAAGTATAATAATTTAATTATTAATTATAATAATAATAGAAATAAAGTCTAGAGAAGTCGAGCTAGGTAGTTCTCACCTGATGCTTCCACCGCTGGAACTTCTGCTTGCCACGTTTCTCTATCTGCAAGTCAAAGGGTTCTGGGTGCGTCAACTCCTTCACCTTCTTCTCGGGAAGAGCAATGTGGTCAAACTGAGGCAGAGGCTGAGCCCTGAATTTAGGAACCTTAAACAGAAGAGAGATTGCTGATATCCTTAAACAGTTGTGCAGTGACCCACCACTCCAACAGGCCCCCCTTCTCACTTCTGTATTCCTGAGCTGATCCAGCTTCCTCTCTTTCTCTTCCATCCTTTGCTGGTCACGTTCAGTAAATGAGAAGGGGCACACTTCCACTTGTCTCTGCTCTGCCAGCTTTGGTTTAAACGGCACCCCATAGTGAGGCATCTGGGTTGCTTTTATGATGGGTGCAGGTTCCTCCTACAAAATACCAACACATTTGGTTATTGCAGTGTACACATGAATAAGGCTGGTCACAGTTTCTAGTGGATGTCAGTACAGTACTGTTTTACAACAGTGTACCCCAAACCTATGGCTCGCCAGTTGCTGCACAAATACAACTCACCATGCCATGACAGCTTTTGGTTGCCAGGACATAAGGGAAGATTTAGTTATGCAACAGCTGGAGCACCAAAACATGAAGGAGCCTGTTTTATAGGGCATGCAGAGTATAACTTGCCTTTATCTCCTCCCAAGCCTGTACACGGACTCTGTTCTTAAGTGCGAAAGCCGGAGACTGTGGTATGGTCGTCGGGAGCACCTTCTTCCCTGGAACACCCTGAAATAAGAAACAAAACCACATTAAAAGCTGAATGTTACTTGACAAAGCAAAGCTTGACAGGCTGCAGACTACTGACCACTACATCTGTCAAAATCCTGGTGGGACAAGGATTGGAATGGAAAGTGAATGCCTCTTCTTCCTCATCCTTCTTTTCTCGTTGCTGCAGTCGCTTCTCAATTTCCAGATTAAAACCTATGGGTTTGGTGGGTTCTTTGACAGGAGGTTTTTTTGGAAGGATAGCGCCACCCTCCAGCATCTTTGTGTTGATTTCTTGGGCTTTAAATTTATATCTTTAAAATAAGTGTAAACATATTTACAATAGTATATTAAATATGCATATAAATATGTAAATAAGTATGCATACACATAGGTATGTAGACTTTTAAAACTAGTTATTTCAACTGCATTAAAGAACTAGAACTGTGTGTAATTCCCTCCTTCAAACACAGTTTTGTAAATAAAAGCTCCTCTATGGAAGTGTTATCCCAAGATTAAAATTTTTCTCAGACAGGATAGGGAACAACTAGGACTTTGCCAAGTTCAGTGTTTTGCAATGTTCCAGTGTTAAGTCCCACAGGCCTTCCACCGGCCTACATGTCTGTCTGTATGATGATTTTTTTTTTTATATCAGATATTTGTTATGCTTGCTGATAAACTACTGACAGTATGCAATAAGTCGACTACAAAATGACATCAGAAAACCAAAATATAAAATAGCCACCATACACAAACCCCTCCTCCCTACTAGCCACCCACCCCAGCTTTCATTGCATTTCCTCAGTCTTCTGTATAGGGCTTGTCAGCACTTTTGAAGGCTGAAAACTTCGAGATTCCCTTTAACATTCAGTTAATTGAAGGCTACCATAAATTGGAAGCTGTCTACAACCAGGGGTTGAGTAGGGCACAGAAATATTTCACTTTATATTGTAAATATGCACAAATATTTAAGAAGGGAGGACAAATCTGGGTGCAGACATGAACTGAGCAGTCCTCCAGTCTACTTACTGCTTCTGTTGCTCCAACTCCTCCTCTTCCAGTTCGGCAGAGCTCTTGCAGGTGACTGGCCTATGCCGCTGTTTGGTCTGTAGTAGAGGGGTCTTTGGGTGCGTGAGCTTTAATTTTACATTTTTCACAGGTGATGGACCTGCAACAAAAACACTGTGCATAAAAAACAAAAAGAGAAGGAGCCAAAACACCAAAACACTTAAGTGTCATTTGACTGTACTGCCTGATCGCTCACCAACCTTTCATCTCCTTCTGCCGGCTGCGCAGATGGAAGCGTTGGGGTGTCTTTTTGCAAAAAGCCAAAACTTGTTCAGCTGTAGAAACATACTCTGCAGTGGTCTCCTCATGTTTTCTCTTGTTACTACCTTGAGACAGGTTGAAAGGTTTAGGGATGGTGCGACCTCCTTTTGGTATGTGGGCCTGAAAGTACAGCAGACATAGCAACAGTTATCCTTGTAAATTATAAGAATGTATGGAGCTTAGGTGAAGTTCCATCATGGCAGCAGCTTTGACAGGTCAGTTTCTAAACCTTTTCCCTGTCAATATCAATTTTCAAGGTAACTAGAGTAAAGTTGACCTTTGATCTGACCAAAAACAAGCTTAGGTCTGTCGCTAGTCCTAATTTCTCCTCTACTAGGCAAACTTCTGTCAGAAACTTTTTTCCTGATGGAACGTCCCTGAATCAGAGTCGCCAGCACAAGAGAAGCTAAGAAAACATTTAACCTCTAGAGGACGCAGGGCATACCTGTAAGCCCGGGCTGCCTAGTACTATGCACACAGGTACGTTCTGAGTTCTGCCTCTGCTATGAAGCAAGTGAAGAAGCTGCACTTGCTTCAGACTGAGTCTCGTCTGCTGATCGCCTGCTTGTAATTGTGGACATCAGCAAATGCTGTTGTCTGCCAGTTACCCTTGTGCACCTGTGTAGCAACTACTCACTGAACCCTTACTGCTAACAGCAACAGTTAAAGTAGTTGTTACACAAGTTCAGTGATTCAGAGTGGAGGACTCTTTGTTCTATGAAATGTAACAAAAAAAAAAAAAAAAAAAAAAAAAAAAAAGTAAACAGGTTAGAGATGTCACAAACTCCTCGGCGTTTGCTGACTTTATCCTGCTTAAATTAGTTCAGCTTTCAGGTTCTTCGGTGGGCTGGAGACTCTCTCTCCTAGAACTGTATCCACCTTTTCCAGAGTCTCCAGCCCACCGAAGAACCTGAAAGCTGAACTAATTTATGCAGGATAAAGTCAGCAAACGCCGAGCCGAGAAGTTCGTGATGAATAGAATTACTAACTTCGCTCATCTCTAGCGTCACCGAGTCCGCTGGGATGTATTTTACCATTGTGGATTAAATAAAGCTTGAATTTCATACTTTCTGTTGAGGCATGAACACCTCTCCTGATTGATTTCCTCCTTCAGGCTTTTTACCCTTAAAAATATAGCCCATTTTGGCCTTGAGGACACAGGAAATGTTTGTTTTGCGTTTCTCATTTCTAGTCTTCTAAGAGCCATAACTCATTTCCCCCATCCACATGAAGGCTTGTTTTTGCGCAACCAATTGTTCTTTATAATGACCCCTTTTATTTTACCAGAAAATGTATGGTGCAAAAAAAAAAAAAATAAATAGTGGCTGGAAATTGATAAGAAAACAGCAATTTGCTACTTTTGGAGGGGGATTTGGTTTTTACAAAGTGCACTTTATGGGAAAAATTACGTATTCTCGTTATTATTATTTTTTTTATAACAGTCACTGCTTAAAAAGGTCCTTTTGACCCCCTATAACTGCATTTTCACCGTCTACGGGATGTATTGGGCTAATTTTTTGCACCGCGGTCTGTTTTTTTTTTACAATTTGTTTTAAAGGGATTTTTTTTTTTTTATCACTTTCAAGTTATTTTCGGATAAATGTGATTAAAAAAAAATATTATATATATATATATATATATATATATATATATATATATATATATATATATATATATATATATACATATACATACATATACATACATATACACACACACACACACACACACATATATATTATATACATATCTTTCTTTGAACTATTTTTAAAATATAATTATAATCCTGCACAGTGAAAGGTAAGAATATACCAGACAGTCACTATTAGGGGAGAGGGTTTTATATAGTTTTAGAAACTTTATTTCCTTAAAATACAGCTATGGGGACTAAAATGGTGTATCATTAGATTGCATTCACTGTATACTGCTATGACTATTGCATATCATTGAACAGTGAGATCGTTCCACTGATATAGGCCTGGGTTTCTCAACCTTCCGCCGACCTCTTACCTCATCTGACCCAAGCTGTCATGTCACATGAGGCAGATAAGACCCTCAAGCTTGCTGGGATGTGTGTCATTTTACACTTTACACACAGTGATTGGCATGGATCACGGTGTCTAAAGGTTTAGTGACTGGCAGCGGCAGGATCACTGCTGCCTGTCATTAGCGGTCAGTGTCTGGCTACTGACAGTAGCTGACCAGTCACCACTTTGAAGTAAGCACAGGTGATGCAAGGGGGTCAGAATCTGGCAATTTTAGGTTGTTATTTTAGTGAGAAAGATTAACTTTTTAAAAAGTAGTAACAAGACCTATATAAATTGGGTATTCTAATGGTATTGGTAAAATTGGTCCTGCACAGAACAAGTCCTCATATGGCCCTGTATGTTAAAACGTAAAGAGCTAAGGCTATTAAAAGTACAGGGGTAGAAAAAAAAATAAATAAAAAAAAAAACTGTTCTTAAGGAATTTAAGTGTGAACATTAACAATTCTGGATTCTTTCCATATAGTGCTACTGAAAACCAGTGAATTTCAGACAAGCAGCCTGTAGCCAGTCTTTCCTGCAAATACTTACTGGGGAGGGGGGGTGTTTGCGCAGTTCAGATGTGAAGTCCATCTGTTTGTATTGCTCCCCACTTGTCTCCTCTTGATTTCGTTTGATACGATCATCTGTGTGGAAGTGAATTTCTACAGGTTTCGTGGGCTGAATTGGTATCCTCTTAGAGGGCTGACCTAAAGAGGAAAGGAAAACCTTAAATGCATCAGGTTCTTCTTTACGTGATTGCAGCATAGTATTGTGGAAGAAGTCAAGCCCTTAATGGATAGGTTTGGGTTACAATTAATTCCCCTACCTGCTCCTGCCAATGCAGATTTAAGAGATTCTTCATTCTTCTTAAGTCTTTCTGAAAGCTCCTGCTGAAGTTGCTGCACCATCTCCAGTTCCTGTTGTTCGGAGGTCTTTGCCCTTAAGGACATATTCCTTCTCCTAATAGGGGGGGGGGTGGTGCAAAGTAAGAGAAAAACAAAATCAGCGCTTCCTGCTAATGTTGCAGTATTCTGCTCTAAAGCCCTTCTGTGACATACAGACCATGTCCTAGTCACTGCAAATAAGGTCAACCAATACACTTCAAATCAGACCTCTAAGAACATACTTGAGAACTGTTGGGGTTGATGGCTGTGTCAGCTTGGGCTTCGGCTTGGGAGAAGTGTTGATGGTGGTGTCTGAAGATTTGCTTTTAGTTGAATTCCTGGAAGACAGATCATATGTTAGTGGCCTGTGGAGGATTTTCACGTTGTCTTAGGCTTCTGAAGCACGTTGGGCACTTACAGTCTCTGCCGCTTAAAGGGAGGGTGCGCCTCCTGTTTAGGGGTCACCTTCTTCCTGTCTGCTCTGATTTTTGCCATTTGCTTGTTTCTCTGTTGGGCAGATAGACGTCTTGAGGACCTTGGGATGGAAATAATATTATACAGCAAGCAACTTTCCAGAATGTTCCCTTATTTAGACCTGCCTAGATTAAAGACAGGAAGCCTCCATAGAAAGAAATGCACAGATCAGTTTACTGAGAGATTTAACAAATTGCTGCTAACAGGAATAGTATTCAAGATACTGGGCAGAGCAGATGGGCCAAATTGTTCTTATCTGCAGACACTTTCTATGTTGCTATGTAAACCTTATAGTTCAAGGGGTACTCTTGTTTTAATCAACTGATGCCAGAAAGTTAAAAACAGATTTGTAAATTACTTCTATTTAAAAATCTTAATCCTTCCAGTACTTAGCTGCTGTATGCTCCAGAGTGTATTTTTTTTTTCCTTTCTGCTGACACCTTTGTCCATGTCAGGAACTGTCCAGAGCAGAAGAAGAGGTTGGCTATGGGGATTTGCTCCTACTCTGGACAGATCCTAAAATGGACATGTCAGAGCACTGTGGTCAGACAAAGGAAATTCAAAAAGAAAAATAACTTCCTCTGGAGCATACAGCAGCTTATAAATACTGGAAGGATTAAGATTTTGAAATACTGTAGAAGTAATTTACAAATCTGTTTAACTTTCTGAAGCCAGTTAAAAATAAAATATAAAATTTGAAATCTCGTTGCTCCAACTATCAGCCACTATATTCATATACCAAAGTGCTCCCTCACTCAGTTATTGCTTAGTCTGAACACAATCCCCATGGGTTTTACCTTCTGGCCTGTGTTTTTGGAGTCTTCTGCTGTTTCTTGTCAGTGCTGTCACCAGCTGGGTTCCCCAAAACGCCATCTGCTAAAACAATCACGAAAATAAAATACACAGGTATCTTGTGTGCATCTAGAGCAAGGACGGTTCATAAGGTTGAATGAAGACCAGAGTCCATCAAGTTCAACCTATAACCCTAATGAGTCCCTACTGAGTTGATCCAGAGGAAGGCAAAAAACCCTCATACTAGAGTGAAAAATTCCTTCCCGACTCCAAATATGGCATCAGAATAAATCCCTGGATGTCTGCACTTTCCATAGAACAGAAGCATCCTGAGCCCCAACCAGACAATCCCTGGCCATATCCCTTAATATTACTGGATCTCAGCTGAGCTATTAGGAAGTCATTCAACATGTTTGTTCAGTATTCAAGACAGCCAGCAGAGTGACTCCACCAGCAGAATAGCGAGTGCAGCTCTGGAGCTGGTGGGCCAACTGTTTACCTTTATCCATTATAAAAAATGTAAAAAGAATGCCAAGTTTGCTACTTAAATTTTATTTATTTTTTCTTCCAGAATGTGACCAAAAATTCATAACTATGCAAAAGTGGTCACAGCTCACTACTGAAAAATCATGCAGGTCACTTAATCAAGTTTGTCAAGCCCTGCAGAACATAATAAGTACTGTATATGCATAGTGATTCTACCAGCAGAATAATGAGTGCAGCAACAACCCCCCCCCCCCCCATCATCATCCCCTTTTCCTTATTACCTGTTTGTGCCCGTGTTGTGTTTCCTATGTCAGAACTCTCTGTATTCTCATCTGATGCTGGAGGGATGTTTTCATTATCCGCCACTTGATCTGCAGCACAACAACACTTCATAGTTAGCACAATCAGCAAGACCCTTCCATCATGCACCTCTTCAAGAAAATACTACACTGCTCAAAAAACATAAAGGGAACACTTAAACACCACAATGTAACTCCAAGTCAATCACACTTCTGTGAAATCACACTGTCCACTCAGGAAGCAATACTGATTGACAATACATTTCACATGATGTGCAAATGGAACAGACAACAGGTGGAAATTATAGGCAATTAGCAAGACACCTCCAATAAAGGAGTGGTTCTGCAGGTGGTGACCACAGACCATTTCTCAGTTCCTATGCTTCCTGGCTGATGTTTTTGTCACTTTTTAATGCTGGCGGTGCTTGCACTCTAGTGGTAGCATGAGACGGAGTCTACAACCCACACAAGTGGCTCAGGTAGTGCAGCTCATCCAGGATGGCCCATCAATGGGAGCTGTGGCAAGAAGTTTTGCTGTGTCTGTCAGCGTAGTGTCCAGAGCATGGCCAGTACATCAGGAGACGTGGAGGAGGCCAACAACCCAGCAGCAGGACCACTACCTCTGCAGTTGTGCAAGGAGGAGCACTGCCAGAGCCCTGCACAATGACCTCCAGCAGGCCACAAATGTGCACGTGTCCACTCAAATGGTTAGAAACAGACTCCATGGGTATGAGGACCCGACGTCCACAGGAGGGGGGGGGGGTTGTGCTTACAGCCCAACACTGCAGGCAGGTTCACACTGAGCATACGTGACAGTCTGGAGATGCTGTGGAGAACGTTCTGCTGCCTGCAACATCCTCCAGCAAGACTGGTTTGTAATGGTGTGGGGGTGACGTTTCTTTGGGGGGGCAGAGTCCTCCATGTGCTTTCCAGAGGTAGCCTGACTGCCAATAGGTACCAAGATGAGATCCTCAGACCAAATGCTTGTGAGACCAAATGCTGGTGCGGTTGGCCCTGGGTTCCTCCTAATGCAAGACAATGCTAGACCTCATGTGGCTGGAGTGTGTCAGCAGTTCCTGCAAGAGGAAGGCTTTGGTGCTATGGACTGGCCCGTCCGTTCCCCAGACCTGAATCCAATTGAGCACATCTGGGACATCATGTCTCTCTCCATCCACCAACGCCACGTTGTACCACAGATTTCTCCTCATCAGGAGCATGCCCAGGCATTGTAGGGAGGTCATACGGGCACGTGGAGGCCACACACACTACTGAGTATCATTTTGACTTGTTTTAAGGACATTACATCAAAGTTGGATCAGCCTGTAGTGTGGTTTTCCACTTTGATTTTGAGTGTGACTCCATATCCAGACCTCTATGGGTTGATAAATTTGATTTCCATTGATAATTTGTGTGATTTTGTGGTCAGTACATTCAACTATGTAAAGAGGAAAGTATTTCATATGATTAGTTCATTCATTCAGATCTAGGATGTGTTATCTTAGTGTTCCCTTTATTTTTTGAGCAGTGTATTTAAGAAGGGCCTCTCACCAAACCAGGAATCTGCATTCTGATCGTCTTCTGGGAAATCCCCAAAGTTAATATACGTGTTAGGCGCATCATATGAATAATTTTCTTGTACGTCAGACATGACGTGCGCCATGCTCCTCCACCGCTAACAAATCTGCTTGGATTCAGTAGCGCTATATTGAAGATATTAACCCTGTGTTAGAGAGAATAAAATGACACCACATATTAAAGCCCTACTGCAAAAAATCTGTGTGACATGTAAAAAGTTGTTTATTTTTAAAAGTGAAACTGACCCCAAAAAAATAAATAAACAAACACTATTACCCCTGGTGGTAGGGGAATTGCATTTTCACTCTTGACCCTGCATTTTTTGCAGTGACTGCGGACAGTCTGGATTTCCCAAGTGGAGGACATTCTGCACATTTGAAAGTTCCAGCATGCACCTGAACCGCTGGGAAACATGCCATCTCATAGATAGCAAGACTTTATGCAGACGTCTACATTGGGATTTCCACGACAGAAACATCTGCAGGAAATTCCACCGTGTGAACAGTGCAGCAGAATCCCATTGAAATCAATGGGACTCTGCAGCAGCGAAATGGTCAGTCCCCATGTGAACATTGAATTCAAGTACAGAGTAAGAATATTCTTGTATGCTGCAGATTTTCTGGTAAACAGAACATACATGGAAGGAACAAAACAAAAACACAAATAATGTTTGATGCACATTCCACGCATTAACCAAGGGAAAAACCTTGTGTGACCTCAGCCCAAAACATTTAGGGTATGTTTACAAGCACATAACTCACAGCAAGTTACCCGCTTTGGGAAATCCATTGCTACTACTACAATTAATTTCAACAGGTCCGCCAGATGATAAAGATCTGTTAAATTAATAAAATTTTTGCATATAATACTGAAGGTAAAAAATAATAAGATTTGTAATTTACTTCCTTCTGGTCCAGACCTCATTCTGTCTGCTCTAAAGCACAGACTTTGGTCTCCTGCTGGACTGGCAGGAGACCAAACTCAGTAAGAGCAGTATGGCCATAGGCAGTTTCATACACCGTCAGTGCTATTTACAGCACTTCCTTCCAGGAGACCAAAGTCTGTGCTTTTGAGCAGACAGAATGTGATCTGGCCCAGAAGGGAGACCCCTAGTGGCCGGATTTATAAGGCCTTGAAAGTGACATAAGATTTTTTACATTGAGTAAATTAAAAGTCTTATTTCACTGCTGTATCATATGCCAATACATTATTTTAATGACAGTGCCCATGTAAGACTAGGTTTCCACACAAGTTTTGTTTTTTTATCTAGAGGAAATTAAAAAAAATAAAATAAAGCCACCGCAGTTTGAGCCAAAGACATAAGTGTATTCAAAAGGAATGGGAAATATAATGGAAGGACTTCTACTTCTTCCGACTGGATCCACTGTCTCAAAAACTGCAGTTACAGAGCAATAAGACCACAAAAATACAGACGTATTATATCAGCAATCCCCCCCCCCCCCTTCCCGCAGACCACCAGGGATACTACTGACCGGCCCGACACCGCATAACCCCCTAAATACTCATACTACCCCCAAAGGCATCCGAATAGCCCATAACCTAATACCCCAGTTGCCCAGCATTCTCCCAGGTGACCCCACACCCGAGCCCCTCACAACCCGCAGCTGTCCCCCCCCATCTGACCCTCCGCCACATAACGTCACACCCTGCGCCCCTTGCCCTCCTCGGAAGGTCACTCGCTCCCCTTATACATCTTCCGGACACACCGACAGCCCAGGCACAATCACCCACCGGCTCAGGCCGATTCCCCGGTCTCCTCTCCGCCCAGGCTGCTGATCTGTCGACGAGTCCGCACGTTACTAATTTGAAACTAGTCGCACATTCCAAAGCGACCAATCAGACAGCTCAGCGTCACAACGTTCTCCTGGTTGGTCCGTTAAATAGGAGGCGTGATTATGTGGAATGCTGGGAAACGTAGTAACTAGGCGTAGGGATAACAGGCACTGAGAGGGGGTAAGGAACTACAACTCCTAGAATACACTGCGAGTGGGGCGCTCCCGCCTAGTCTTTTGAAGAGTGAGGAGATGCTTCTTTAGATCTGTGTAAGGGGTGGACTATGAGGTGCTGCGGGGCCTGTAGCTAGAAAAGTTCTGCAACAGCAGAGGTGTATATTGTGAGGTTCTGCAGCAGCTACGGCAGTCGGTACAAGTGCATACAAAATATGGAGGTCAGGTGTCAGTCAGTATATACAGAGTCCAGGGGTCATGTGTCGGTGCTTACAGAGTCCGGTAGTAACATATCAGTTGGTATGTACAGAGTCTAAGGGTCACATGTCAGTCAGTGCTACAGATTCTGGGGGTCACATGTCAGTCAGTGCTACAGATTCTGGGGGTCACATGTCAGTCAGTGCTACAGAGTCTGAGGGTCACATGTCAGTCAGTGCTACAGAGTCTGAGGGTCACATGTCAGTCAGTACTACAGAGTCTGAGGGTCACATGTCAGTCAGTACTACAGAGTCTGAGGGTCACATGTCAGTCAGTACTACAGAGTCTGAGGGTCACATGTCAGTCAGTACTACAGAGTCTGGGAGTCACATGTCAGTCAGTACTACAGAGTCTGAGGGTCACATGTCAGTCAGTACTACAGAGTCTGGGAGTCACATGTCAGTCAGTACTACAGAGTCTGAGGGTCACATGTCAGTCAGTGCTACAGAGTCTGAGGGTCACATGTCAGTCAGTACTACAGAGTCTGGGAGTCACGTGTGAGTTGGTACATACAGAGTCCTGTGGTCATTTGTCAGTCGGTAGGTACAGAGTCTGTGGGTCATGTGTCAGTCGGTAGGTTCAGAGCCTGTGGGTCACATGTCAGTCGGTAGGTGCAGAGTTTGTGGGTTACGTGTCAGTCGGTAGATACAGAGCCTGTGGGTCACGTGTCAGTCGGTAGGTACAGAGTCTGTGGGTCACGTGTCAGTCGATAGGTACAGAGTCTGTGGGTCACGTGTCAGTCGATAGGTACAGAGTCTGTGGGTCACGTGTCAGTCGATAGGTACAGAGCCTGTGGGTCACGTGTCAGTCGATAGTTACAGAGCCTGTGGGTCACGTGTCAGTCGGTAGGTACAGTCTGTGGGTCACGTGTCAGTCGGTAGGTACAGAGTCTGTGGGTCACGTGTCAGTCGATAGGTACAGAGTCTGTGGGTCACGTGTCAGTCGGTAGGTACAGAGTCTGTGGGTCACGTGTCAGTTGATAGGTACAGAGTCTGTGGGTCACGTGTCAGTCGATAGGTACAGAGTCTGTGGGTCACGTGTCAGTCGGTAGGTACAGAGTCCAGGGGTCACGTGTCAGTCGGTAGGTACAGAGCCTGTGGGTCACGTGTCAGTCGATAGGTACAGAGTCTGTGGGTCACGTGTCAGTCGATAGGTACAGAGCCTGTGGGTCACGTGTCAGTCGATAGGTACAGAGCCTGTGGGTCACGTGTCAGTCGGTAGGTACAGTCTGTGGGTCACGTGTCATTCGGTAGGTACAGAGCCTGTGGGTCACGTGTCATTCGGTAGGTACAGAGCCTGTGGGTCACGTGTCAGTCGGTAGGTACAGAGCCTGTGGGTCACTTGTCAGTCGGTAGGTACAGAGTCTGTGGGTCACGTGTCAGTCGGTAGGTACAGAGCCTGTGGGTCACGTGTCAGTCGGTAGATACAGAGCCTGTGGGTCACGTGTCAGTCGGTAGGTACAGAGTCTGTGGGTCACGTGTCAGTCGATAGGTACAGAGTCTGTGGGTCACGTGTCAGTTGATAGGTACAGAGCCTGTGGGTCACGTGTCAGTCGGTAGGTGCAGAGCCTGTGGGTCACGTGTCAGTCGGTAGGTGCAGAGCCTGTGGGTCACGTGTCAGTCGGTAGGTACAGAGCCTGTGGGTCACGTGTCAGTCTGTAGGTACAGAGTCTGTGGGTCACGTGTCAGTCTGTAGGTACAGAGTCTGTGGGTCACGTCAGTCGGTAGGTACAGAGTCTGTGGGTCACGTCAGTCGGTAGGTACAGAGTCTGTGGGTCACGTGTCAGTCGGTAGGTACAGAGTCTGTGGGTCACGTGTCAGTCGGTAGGTACAGAGCCCGTGGGTCACGTGTCAGTCGGTAGGTACAGAGCCCGTGGGTCACGTGTCAGTTGGTAGGTACAGAGCCCGTGGGTCACGGGTCAGTCGGTAGGTACAGAGCGGGTGGGTCACGGGTCGTCGGTAGGTACAGAGTCTGTGGGTCACGTGTCAGTCGGTAGGTACAGAGCCTGTGGGTCACGTGTCAGTCGGTAGGTACAGAGTCTGTGGGTCACGTGTCAGTCGGTAGGTACAGAGCCTGTGGGTCACGTGTCAGTTGGTAGTTACAGAGCCCGTGGGTCACGTGTCAGTTGGTAGGTACAGAGTCTGTGGGTCACGTGTCAGTCGGTAGGTACAGAGCCTTTGGGTCACGTGTCAGTTGGTAGTTACAGAGCCCGTGGGTCACGTGTCAGTTGGTAGGTACAGAGTCTGTGGGTCACGTGTCAGTCGGTAGGTACAGAGCCTTTGGGTCACGTGTCAGTCGGTAGGTACAGAGCCTTTGGGTCACGTGTCAGTTGGTAGTTACAGAGCCCCTGGGTCACGTGTCAGTTGGTACGTACAGAGGTGGAGATTTTTAAAACCTGTGAAGGGGAAAAGCATTGCTTCTTTCTTCTTCTTTTTATTTTTTTAAATGCCTCTGAAAAATAAAAGAAGCGATCTGATTGGTTGCAACTACACTTTTCCTCTTTATAGGTTTTGATAAATCTCCCCCACAGAGTCCAGCCCAATTGGGTGTTGGGGTACGAGCTGTTTATGGGAAGAAAACATTCCAAAAACATGCAAAAAACAAAGGTGGGTGGTTTTGCGCCTGTAGGGTAGAGACATGTTGCAGATATGCTGCAGATTTGTGCCAAAGGCAGAAGTGGATCTAACTGGAAAGGGAAATATAAAGAAAAGTGTTATACTTCCTTCTTTCCTCTATATCCAATTCTGTTTTTGGGCACATTTTCTGCTGCAAAATAATCAGTATGTCTGCAACATATGTTCTTACCCTGGTATGTTCACACGTGCGTATTTTGCTGCAGATTTTCCTACCCTTTGACTTCAATGGGTAGAAAATCAGCAGCAAAATATGCACATGTGAACGTACTCGAACAACTGAAGAAAAAGACCTTTCACTTAATTTTACACCAGTAATGTTTTACTAAGTGGGAATTGCCAGCCAAGTTTCTTCTGTTGAGGTCAGCAGAACTCAATAATAATAATAAAGGAGAGTGGGTGTCCCCGTCAGACCTCTGCTGTGGACCTGTACCTCACCACATGAGGACAGGCCTAAGGTACCCAGTTGCTGCATCAGTCTGTTCCTGAGTGACAACTCCTTTCACAGGATCCTGCCAATCAGGTCATCCATTAAGTATGTCAATTCAAGTTCAGACTCAAGTCAGCAGTGGGGAGAAGAGCCAAGTGATTAGACGGGCTCCATTTGCAAAAGAAGAGGATACGAGAGAGAGCCTCAGGCAACTCCGGTCCATACAAGTCCAACCTGGCGGTAAGCTAAGTTACTAAAGTCAAACTCCAGTCATACAGTCAGTCTGTTCAATTCAAAGTCAGACAAATCTACCATATAACTCAGTCAAGCAACAAGTTAGTTGATGTGGACTATAAGTCCTATAGTACCTAGAAGCAACTGCGATTCTTAAAGCATCATTCAGTGAACATTGCATTAAAATTGAACTGTTCCTGTTTATCCTGCAAGTTCCTGAAAATAAAGTTTTAATGTTTACTGTAAGGTGGCATTTGAGGTGTTATATTGCCCGGGGCCTTGCACAGGCAATTGCTTATCCTTGGTAGTGTGATGGTTAACACTGATGGCGTCACAAACTCTATTTCGGTCACAACAGCCCATCAGTACATCATACACACCACCCTTTGTCACCACACAGAGTCTGGCATTCCCATATCATTCAGTATATACAGAGTCTGGAGATGCCAGGTAAGTCAGTGTATACAGAGTCTGGCAGTCCCATATTATTTGGAATATACAGAGTCTGGCAGTCCTATATTATTTGGTATAAACAGAGTCTGGAGATGCCATATCGATCAAGATACATACATCTTGTGAACCATGTGTTACATTGTATCAGGATTTTTTTTCCCTTTCCAGCTTTCATCCTCATTATTATCCCTATTTCTAATGGTTTTTCTGGTTTTATTAGACTGAATTATGCCAAGTGCAGGGTGTGGTCCTTGTGTTGTGGACTGAAAAGATAAGTGACTCCGATCCCCTATGGCTGTCGTTCTCTCGTGCTCTCTGTGTGTATTATCACGTGGGCACACTGTTAATTCTAGAATTATCAACATGTTTCCTTGATGACTAATGATGAACAGTGTTTTTTATTTAATTTTTTATTTAATTTTTTTTTAAATCTCTTTACCTTGGCTTCCTTTTAAAGGGGTTATGCATCCTTACAAAATTGATGGGTTAGGCTAGGTTTACACGGCCATTGTCTTCCATCACTGCCTTCTTAACGGACCATACTACTTCCGGATGCAAAAGGTTGCCATTCCGTGGCATCATCTGTTATGCATCAGTTTTTCATCCGATAGTATGAAAAGGCAGCCACCTACAGACTCCCACAGCTGGGACTACTACTACTACCATCATGGAACAGACTTGTTTCCATGTTGGGAGTAGTAGTTCCTGTCTACAGGAGTCTGCAGGCGGCAGAGGAGGCCACATTAGTGCTTGTACTACTACCCCCATCATGGAACAGAATATGTTCCATGTTGGGGGTAGTAGTACGGGGGCTGAGGGATACTTCACTTTTGAGACCCGATGGCGATCAGAATTTATTAGCCAGGGGAGCGGGCGGCATGCTTTGCTCCCCTGCGATGTATAAAGTGTGTGATTTTATTTTAATTTTTAAATTCCCCACCGGAAGCCCTGAATGGCCGGCATCAAGGGGCCATTTAGGGCTCCCAGCTGGGTTTTTAAAGTCACATAGCACTGCAGGGGCCATATGTATATAGAAGCGCTGTGGGGGAAAGATATATCGAAGCACTGCGGGAGCTATATGTATGGGCCGCCCCGTAGCGCATCTATATGTCTTGCCCCCTGCTGCGCTATATAGCTTGCCCCTCCCCCCTGCTGCGATATATATTGGCCCCCGTCAGTGCTATATACAGAGTGCCCCCCGCAGCGCTATATACACAGTACCCCCGCAGCGCTATATAAACACACTGCCCCCGTAGCACTATATACAAAGTGCTCCCCGCTGCGCTATGCCCCCCGCAGCGATTCTATATACATTTAGCCCCCGCAGCGCTGTGTGTCAAAATGATTCTATCAGCAGCGTATCATACTCTGCAGATAGAATCATTTTGACGCATAGCGCTACGGGGGCTAAATGTATATAGAAGCGCTGTGGAGGGCCAAACATATATCACTATATGTGGTCCCCCACAGCGCTTCTACAGTGATGGCTGTAAATGTTGGCACCCCTGAAATTTTTCTAGAAAAGGAAGTATTTCTCACAGAAAAGGATTGCAGTAACATATGTTTTGCTATACACATGTTTATTCTCTTTGTGTGTATCAGAACTAAAAAAAAAAAAAAAAAAAAAAGGGGTGGGAAAAAAGCAGGTTGGACATAATGTCACAACAAACTGGACAAAATTGGACTGGACAAAATTATTGGCACCCTTAACTTAATATTTGGTTTCACACCCTTTGGAAAAAATAACTGAAATCAGTCGCTTCCTATAACCATCAATAAGCTTCTTACACCTCTCAGCCGGAATGTTGGACCACTCTTCCTTTGCAAACAGCTTCAGGTCTCTTATTGGAAGGCGCCTTTTTCCAACAGCAATTTTAAGATCTCTCCACAGGTGTTCAATGGGATTTAGATCTGGACTCATTGCTGCCACTTCAGAACTCTCCAGCGCTTTGTTGCCATCCATTTCTGTGTGCTTTTTGACGTATGTTTGGGGTCATTGGGGGAGATTTATCCAAACCTGTCCAGAGGAAAAGTTGCTGAGTTGCCCATAGCAACCAATAAGATCGCTTCTCTCATTTTCAGAGGTCTTGTCAAAAATGAAAGAAGCGATCTGATTGGTTGCTATGAGCAACTCAGCAACTTTTCCTCTGGACAGGTTGTGAGAAATCTCCCCCATTGTCCTTCTGGAAGACCCAAGATCTCAGACCTAAACCCAGCTTTCTGACACTAGGCTGTACAGTGCGACCCAAAATGGGTTGGTAATCCTCAGTGTCAGAACCTATAAGGTTAAAAGGTTCTGACAGCTTCTTTTTTGGTTTTTGTTGCTGGGTTACGCCCGGCTTCTGGACTGCTCATCTGACCTTGATTGGAGCACCTGTTCTGGCTCCATATAAGCTGGCAGTCTACTCCCAGTCCGTTTTGACCCTTTGACTCCTCTCTCTGGTATTAGTGATTTTGTACTTTGACAACTTCTGGCTTTAGATGCGGATAGTGGACTTTGGACTTATTGTGTGAGTGTGTTAGTCTTGCTTTGTTAGTCTGTTTGTATCCTACTGTACCCTGACCTGTGTCTGTATTATTGTAGTTTATTGTTTTGACTTTTTGACTGTCCCTCACCTATTTAGAAAGGGACTGTCTCCGTGGTTGTGGACCTGTTATTTAGGACAGGGGGAGTGGGCGAGAATAGTGTGCACACTCCTTCCCTGCCCAGACGTGACACTCAGATTTCATGATTCCTTGCACACATTCAAGGCACCCAGAGGCAGCAAAGCAACCCCAAAACATCATTGAACCTCCTCCATATTTCACTGTAGGTACTGTGTTCTCTTCTTTGTAGGCCTCATTCCGTTTTCGGTAAACAGTAGAATGATGTGCTTTACCAAAAAGCTCTATCTTTGTTTCATCTGTCAACAAGATGTTTTCCCAGAAGGATTTTGGCTTACTCAAGTTCATTTTGGCAAAATATAGTCTTGCTTTTTTATGTCTGTGTCAGCAGTGGGGTCCTCCTGGGTCTCCTGCCATAGCGTTTCATTTCATTTAAATGTCGACGGATAGTTCATGCTGACACTGATGCTCCCTGAGCCGGCAGGGCAGCTTGAATATCTTTGGAACTTGTTTAGGGCTGCTTATCCACCATCCGAACTATCCTGCAGTGACACCTTCATTTTCTAGAAAAATTTCAGGGGTGCCAACATTTACGGCCATGACTGTATATACATATAGCCCATGCAGCGCTATGTGTCAAAATGATTCTATCAGCAGGGCATGGGGCCGGCCAGGGAAGCGGGCGGCATTGCGCTGCACTTCCCTGGCTGGCCAGATCCCATGCTGATAGAATCTGTCAGAACCCATAGGGTTAACGGTTCTGAAAGTTTCTTTTGTTTTCTTTTTGTTGCTGGGTGAAGCCCGAGAGGATGATTCCGAGAGGGTTAAGAATCCGTAGATTACCCACCTTTATTGGTATCTGAAAGAGTGGACAGATGCTCTTTCTGAATGTTCTTTTACATTGATAAATATCATCATTAAAAAAAGAAGAAAAGGTACTACAGTCATGGCCATAAATGTTGGCACCCCTATCATTTTTCAAGAAAATGAAGTATTTCTCACAGAAAAGGATTGCAGTAACACATGTTTTGCTATACACATGTTTATTCCCTTTGTGTGTATTGGAACTAAACCAAAAAAGGGAGGGGAAAAAAAGCAAATCGGACATAATGTCACACCAAACTCCAAAAATGGGCTGGTTAAATTATTGGCACCCTTTCAAAATTTTGAAAAAGTAAGATTGTTTCAAGCATGTGATGCTCTGTTAAACTCACCTCGGGCAAGTAACAGGTGTGGGCAATATAAAAATCACACCTGAAAGCAGATAAAAAGGAGAGCAGTTCACTTTTAGTCTTTGCATTGTGTATCTGTGTGTGTGCCACACTAAGCATGGACAATAGAAAGAGAACTGTCTGAGGACTTGAGAACAAAAATTGTGGAAAAATATCAACAATCTCAAGGTTACTAGTCCATCTCCAGAGATCTAGATTTGCCTTTTGTCCACAGTGCATAACAAAGAAGTTTGCACCCCATGGCACTGTAGCTAATCTCCATGGGTGTGGACAGAAGAGAAAAATTGATGAAAGGTTTAACGCAGGATAGTCCGGATTGTGGATAAGCAGCCCCAAACAAGTTCCAAAGATATTAAAGCTGTCCTGCAGGCTCAGGGAGTACCAGTGTCAGCGCGAACTATCCGTCGACATTTAAATGAAATGAAACGCTATGGCAGGAGACCCAGGAGGACCCCACTGCTGACATAAACATAAAAAAGCAAGACTACATTTTGCCAAAATGAACTTGAGTAAGCCAAAATCCTTCTGGGAAAACGTCTTGTGGACAGATGAGACAAAGATAGAGCTTTTTGGTAAAGCACATCATTCTACTGTTTACCGAAAACAGATATGAGGCCTACAAAGAAAGAACACAGTACATACAGTGAAATATGGTTGAGGTTCAAGGATGTTTTGGGGTTGCTTTGCAGCCTCCTGCACTGGGTGCCTTGAATGTGGGCAAGGCATCATTAAATCTGAGGATTACCAAGGGATTTTGGGTTGGGTCTTCCAGCAGGACAATGATCCCAAACATACATCAAAAAGCACCCAGAAATGGATGGTAACAAAGCGCTGGTGAGTTCTGAAGTGGCAGCAATAAGTCCAGATCTAAATCCCATTGAACACCTGTGGAGAGATCTTAAAATTGCTGTTAAGAAAAGGCGCCTTCCAATAAGAGAGACCTGGAGCAGTTTGCAAAGGAAGAATGGTCCAACATTCCGGCTGAGAGGTGTAAGAAGCTTATTGATGGTTATAGGAAGCGACTGATTTCAGTTCTTTTTTCCAAAGGGTGTGCAACCAAATATTAAGTTAAGGGTACCAGTAATTTTGTCCAGCCCATTTTTGGAGTTTGGTGTGACATTATGTCCAATTTGCTTTTTTTTTTTTATGTTTTTTTTTTTCCCCTCCCTTTTTTGGTTTAGTTTCAATAGACACAAAGGGGGAGATTTATCAAAACCTGTGCAGAGGAAAGGTTGTCCAGTTGCCCATAGCAACCAATCAGATTGCTTCTTTCATTTTTAACAAGGCCTCTGCAGAATGAAAGAAGCGAGCTGATTGGTTGCTATGGGCAACTGGGCAACTTTTCCTTTGCACAGGATTTGATAAATCTCCCCAAAAGAGAATAAACATGTGTATAGCAAAGCATGTGTTACTGCAATCCTTTTCTGTGAGAAATATTCAATTTTCTTGAAAAATTGACCCATGGTCAGCAGTGAACGCAACGTTTCGACAGCATCACGCCATCATTCTCAGGCATCCAGGGTACAGGGAATATATATACCCTGTTCCAAATTATACCAATGATGTTTTTCTCATTTGCCTTAATAATTGATGTAAATAACAGTCGGCATAATTCTCATGTTATCAACTATTAAGAGTACAATTCATATTTTATCAAACAAACATCCTAATGATGACAGTATTTTTTTTAAACAAATGTTTCAAATTATTACGCACAGTAAGTTTCAAAACACTTTATAGGTTGTAAAGAAATGAAAATTGTCATTTGTTGTGTTTTCAGCATATTTACTGAAATCAAAAGCTATTTCAATCAAACTTTTTAAACATTTTAACAGGTCAAGTTACATTTTAACATAGGATCCCTTATTTGATAGCAGCTTCACAAGTCTTGCATCTGTTGAACTTGTGAATTTTTGGACAGTTTCTGCTTGAATTTGTTTGCAAGATGTCAGAATAGCTTCCCAGAGCTGCTGTTTGGATGTAAACTGCCTCCCACCCTCATAGATCTTTTGCTTGAGGATGCTCTAAAGGTTCTCAATAGGATTGAGGTCAGGGGAGGATGGAGGCCACACCATGACTTTTTCTCCTTTTATCCCCATAGCAGCCATTGATGCAGAGGTATTCTTTGCAGCATGAGATGGTGCATTGTCATGCATGAAGATGATTTTATTAAGAAAGCATAGTTCTTCCTTCTGTACCAGGGAAGAAAGTGGTTAGTCAGAAACTCCACATACTTTGAAGAGGTCATCTTTATACCTTCGGGGACCCTAAAGGGGCTGACCAGCTCTCTTGCCATAAATTTTGGCCCAAAACATGACTCCACTACCGCCTTGCTGACGTCGCAGCCTTGATGGAACAGGGTGGCCATCCACAACTCCATCCTTCTGGACCATCCAGGGTTGCACGGACTGTATAAAAATAAGTCTTCATGTATTTTTCTGCCCATTGCAGCATTTCTGTTTGTGAGCATTGGTTAGTGGTGGCCCAATAGAACATTTATGCACAGTTGCAAGACTCTGGAGGACTCTACACCTTGATGTCTGTGGGACTCCAGAGGCACCAGCAGCTTCAAATATCTGTTTGCTGCTATGTAATGGTATTTTAGCAGCTGCTTTCTTGAGCTGATGCATAGATCTGGCAGAAATGTTCCTCAATTTGCCTTTATCTGCACTAACCTGTCTGTGCTCTGAATCAGCCACAAATCTCTTAATAGTGCGATGATCACGCTTAAAGGGGTACTCCACCCCTAGACATCTTATCCCCTACTCAAAGGATAGGGGATAAGATGTCTGATCGCGGGGGTCCTGCCGCAGCACCCACCTGTTACTGCTCCGGAAGCCCTGGAGGGTCTGGCTGCCGACCACGGGGACGGAAGATCGTGACGTCACAACTCCGCCCCCGTGTGACGTCACGCCCCGCCCCCTCAATGCAAGTCTATGGGAGGGGGCGTGATGTCCTTTGGATAGGGGATAAGATGTCTAGGGGTGGAGTATCCCTTTAAGTTCGTGAAATATCTAATGTTTGTATATCTTGTCCAAGGCATTTAGCTATTTCACTCTTTTCAACAGCAGAGAGATCCTTTTTCTTCCCCATATTGCTTAAAAATGGTGCACTGCTTAAAGGGTTACTCCGGCCCTAAGACATCTTATCACCTATCCAAAGGATAGAGGATAAGATGTCTGTTCACGGTTCGCGGTGGTCCCGCCGCTGGGGACCCCTGCAATCTCTCATGCAGCACCCACCTGTCTCAGCTGCACGAAGTGATGATCACTCCGTGTCTGAAGCCTCAAGACCACGGGGCCGTAGTATTGTGACGTCACGCCCCGCCCCCTTGTGACATCATGCCCCGCCCCCTCAATGCAAGCCTGTGGGAGGGGGCGTGATGGCCGCCACACCCCCTCCCATAGAATTGCATTGAGGGGGCAGGGCGGTACGTCACAAGGGGGCGGAGTCCCTTTTTAACCAAATTAGTGCATTTAAAATCCCTCTATTTTGATGTTCTATAACTTTTTTTCATTTTTCTGTTGGTACGAGGGCTCATATTTTGTGCCATGATCTGTACTTTCTGTTTGAAACCACAATTACATATATGAAATTTTTAATCCTATTTTTATTTATTTTTTGAATATTATGTGACAAGCTGCAAATTAATTTTTTTACATTAATGCCGTTCAACGTACGGGATCAATAACATTATATGTTGATAGTTCGGACATTTACGCACGCAGAGATACCAAATATGTTTATTAACCCCTTAAGGACCAGGCCATTTTACACCTTAGGACCAGAGTGTTTTTTGCAATTCTGACACTGTCACTTTAAACATTAATAACTCTGGAATGCTTTTAGTTATCATTCTGATTCCGAGTTTGTTTTTTCGTGACATATTCTACTTTAACATAGTGGTAAAATTTTATGGTAACTTTCATCCTTGCATGGTGAAAAATCCCAAAATTTTATGAAAAAAATGAAAATGTAGCATTTTTCTAACTTTGAAGCTCTCTGCTTGTAAGGAAAATGGATTTTCAAAATAATTTTTTTTTTGGATCACATATACAATATGTCTACTTTATGTTTGCGTCATAAAATTGATGAGTTTTTACTTTAGGAAGCCACCAGAGAGCTTAAAAGTTCAGCAATTTTCAAATTTTTTACAATATTTTCAAACTCACTTTTTTTCAGTGACCAGTTCAGTTTTGAAGTGGATTTGAAGGGTCTTCATATTAGAAATACCCCATAAATGACCCCATTATAAAAACTACACCCCCAAAGTATTCAAAATGACATTCAGTAAGTGTTTTAACCCTTTAGGTGTTTCACAGGAATAGCAGCAAAATTAAGATGAAAATTCAAAATCTTCATTTTTTACACTCCCATTTTCTTGTAGACCCAATTTTTTTATTTTTGCAAGGGGTAAAAGGAGAAAATTTTTACTGGTATTTGTAGCCCAATTTCTCTTGAGTAAGCACATACCTCATATGTCTATGTAAAGTGTTCAGCGGGCGCAGTAGAGGGCTCAGAAGGGAAGGAGCGACAAGGGGATTTTGGAGAGAACATTTTTCTGAAATGGTTTTTGGGGGGCATGTCACCTTTAGGAAGCCCCTATGGTGCCAGAACAGCAAACTGCCCCCCCCCCCCCATGGCATACCATTTTGGAAACTAGACCCCTCGGGGAACGTAACAAGGAATTAAGTGAGGCTTAATACCTCACAGGTGTTTCATGACTTTTGCAAATGTAAAAAAAAATTTTTTTTACATAAAATGCTTGTTTTCCCAAAAATTTTACATTTTTACAAAGGGTTAAAGCAGAAAATACCCCCCAAAATGTGAAGCCCAATTTCTCCCGATTCAGAAAACACCCCATGTGGGGGTGAAAAGTGCTCTGCTGGCGCACTACAGGTCTCAGAAGAGGCGTAGTCACATTTGGCTTTTTGGAAGCAAATTTTGCTCTGGGGGCATGCTGCATTTAGGAAGCCCCTATGGTGCCAGGACAGCAAAAAAAAAAACCTCATGGCATTATATTTTGGAAACTAGACCCCTTGGGGAACGTAACAAGGGGTAAAGCGAACCTTAATACCCCACAGGGATTTCACGACTTTTGCATATGTAAAAAAAATATATATTTTTTTTCACTAAAATGTGGGTTTCCCCACAAATTTCACATTTTTGCAAGGGTTGATAGTAGAAAAGAGCCCCCAAAATTTGTAACCCCATCTCTTGAGTATGGAGGTACCCCATAAGTGGACGTCAAGTGCACTGCAGGAGCACCACAATGCTCAGAAGAGAAGGAGTCACATTTGTAAACTTTGCTGAAATGGGGGGGGGGACATTTCGCATTTAGGAAGCCCCTATGGTGCCAGGACAGCAAAATACCCCACACATAGCATACCATTTTGGAAACTAGACCCCTTGAGGAATGTAACAAGGGGTAAAGTAAGTCTTAATACCCCACAGGGGTTTCACAACTTTTGCATATGTAAAAAAAATATTTTTTTTCACTAAAATGTGTGTTTCCCCTCAAATTTTACATTTTTACAAGGGTTAATAGCAGAAAAGACACCCCACAATTTGTAAATACATTTCTTTGGAGTAAGGACATACCTTATTTTTTGATGATTTAGGCTTGGCAGGTGCACAGCAGGTCTTGCTTGAGTGGGAGCGCAGTCAGCTTGATATGGAGCCAGGATGTGGGACCCCCCCCCCCCTCAAGGAGCGATAATGGGGGGGGGGAGCACTGAGCCCTAAAATAGGGGAACACTATGGGAGACAACGGGCCGTAACTGGGGTAGACAGGTGGGGTACAGAGGCCCGTAATATGGGGTACAGTGGGCGAGAAAATTATAAAACATAATAAAATAGGATATGTTCCCAGAATGATGACCCAGAGCATAGCCAAAACTAAAAAAAATATGCCCGCCCCAAACCCTATGCTCTGAATCATCATTCTGGGAATGGGATGTGTGTCCTTAACCTGTTGCCTCAAATGCGCACCCGCTCAGGTGGAGAGAGAGCGCTGCGCATTTGAGGCAACATAAAAAAAAGTCCCCGATGATAGTGACTCAGTGACCTATGACCCATTTCTGAAAAAACACCCCCAGAGGTCTTATCAGGGTTTGTTTTTTTTAAGGATTTTTTGGGCAATTTAGCGATTTAAGGGGGTTATATTTTGGAATGTACTCTGGACTTGGTACATTGGTCAAATTATGGAAAATTCAAATAAAAAGGGAAAATTTAGGGCTCCATGGAAGTGTGATACTCCCTGAAGCAGCCTATGCAGAGGCCCGGATTATCTGAGCAAGTGTCACATTGGTACCTGGTGTTCCTCCAAATCCCCCTCCTGTAACACACTCTGCATCTTTTCTGGGATCGTCCCTTCTTTCCAGTGGGGGGGGGGGGGGGGGATCTCACCTGGAAAGTGTTGGCCTGGGACGATCCTGGCGCCTATAACTCCAGACCCTTGGGAAGTCCGTCCTGATCTTTCCCGGTCAGCAAAGATCAGGAACCTTAGGACTTCTTCTTGGTACTGGAGGAATGTCCCTGTGTTGCCAGCGTACTGGGATAGTACAAAAGCGTTGTACATGGCAACCTGTGCCAAGTAGACCGCAACTTTTTTGTACCATGCCCGTGTTTTCCGCATGGCGTTATATGGCTTGAGGTCTTGATCTGAGACATCAACTCCCCCCAGAATACAATCGGGTTTGAGGACCGGTCCCATGGTACCTCGCACAGGGACAGGGGTGCTGCCATTCCCATGAATAGTGGTGAGTATAAGGACATCCCTCTTATCCTTATACTTCACCAGCAACAGGTTATCATGGGTGAGGGCACGGTACTCACCCTTGGGGATAGGCGTCTGGACCAAATTTAGAGGGAGGCCTCTCTGGTTCTTCCGCATGTTCCCACAAGCGGACGTGGATCTGGCGGAAAGGGATTTGAACAGAGGGATGCTGGTATAAAAGTTATCCACGTACACGTGGTAACCCTTATCCAGCAATGGGTGCTTAAGGTCCCAAACGATTTTCCCGCTAACACCCAGAGGGGGAACAATCTGGGGGTTCAATACGGGAATCTCGTCCCTCATATACTCTAAACTTGCAAGTGTACCCAGAGGTACTCTCGCAAAGTTTATAGAGCTTCACGCCATACCGCACCCGCTTCGAGGGAATATACTGGCGGAAGATGAGTCTCGCCTTAAAACTGATGAGAGACTCATCTACCGAGAGGTCCCTGAGCGGTACGTAGGCCTCCAAAAATTTGGCCCCAAAGTGATCGATGACTGGCCTCACTTTGTAAAGCCGGTCATGGGCGGGATCACCTCGAGGTGGACATGCAGCATTATCTGCATAATGCAGGCATTTCCGAATGGCCTCGAACCGCCTCTGTGACATCGCCATACTGTAAAGCGGGGTCTGGTAGAGGACGTCCCCGCTGCAGTAATGACGAACACTTGGTTTTTTGTCCAGGCCCATAAGCAGCGTGAGGCCCCAAAATGTCCTCATTTCTGTGCGGGGGCGGGGAAGTATGTACTGTGTGGTGCTTGGTGTAAAAAGTGTAGAACAGTAATAGAAAAGAAAGAAAGCTGCGGCCAAAAAAAAAAAAAAAACGCAGCTCCCTGAACCCCTAATAGGATCCAGGGTAAGGGATCAGACCCTAATAGGACCCTGGGGGACCTATTAGGGGGCGGATACTTTTTTGTTAAAACTTTTTTTTAACTTTTATTTCACTTTATAACTTATTCAACTCCCACCTGTCCCTAAAATTATCTCACCCTATTCTAAGGCTCCTGAGGGGGCTCCGGAGCTCCGAGGGGGGGGATCCACGGCTTCTTCTCCTTGCTGCACCCGCTGACTGAACGAAAACAGCGGGTCCAGCTGCGGGAAGGAGCCGTTAACCCCTCCTCTGCCACTCTGCTATTGGCCGGCATATCGCCGGCCAATAGCAGCATTGCTGGGGCGGTGACCATATTGTCACCACTCCCCAGCAACGGCAGGTGATTGGCGGTGAATTGTACACCGCCGATCACCGTTTATTCCCGGGTCATCGGGTCACAAGTGACCCGAATGACCCGAATCGCCGAAGATCGTTTGCGTGATTTCGCAAGCGATCTCTGGCGATTGCCGACATGTGGGGGGCCCGGGACCCCCCTCGGCATTTGCACGGCATGCCTGCTGAACGATTTAAGACAGGTACACTTTAACCCCTTAAGGACTCAGGGTTTTTCCGTTTTTGCATTTTCATTTTTTCCTCATTACCTTTAAAAAAATCATAACTCTTTCAATTTTGCACCTAAAAATCCATATGATGGCTTATTTTTTGCGCCACCAATTCTACTTTGTAGTGACATCAGTCATTTTACCCAAAAATCTACGGCGAAATGGAAAAAAAAATCATTGTGAGATAAAATTGGGGGAAAAACGCCATTTTGTAAATTTTGGGGCTTCCGTTTCTACACAGTACATTTTTTGGTAAAAATGACACCTTATCTTTATTCTGTAGGTCCATACGATTAAAATGATACCCTACTTATATAGGTTTGATTTTGTCGTACTCCTGGAAAAAATCATAACTACATGCAGGAAAATTTATACGTATAAAATTGTCATCTTCTGACCCCTATAACTTTTTTATTTTTCTGGGTATGGGGCGGTATGAGGGCTAATTTTTTGTGCCGTGATCTGAAGTTTTTAGCGGTACCATTTTTGCATTGATAGGACTTATTGATCTTTTTTCATTATATAAAAAGTGACCAAAAATGCACTATTTTGGACTTTGGAATTTTTTTGCGCGTACGCCATTTACCGTGCGGTTTAAATAACGATATATTTTTATAATTCAGACATTTCCGCACGTGGCGATACTACATTTATATTTTTTTTCTCACATTTTTTTTTGCAGTGTTATAGCTCCCATAGGGACCTATAACACTGCACACACTGATCTTTTACATTGATCAGTGGTTTCTCATAGGAAACCAGTGATCGATGATTCTGCCGCTTAACTGCTCATGCCTGGATCTCAGGCACTGAGCAGTCATTCGGCGATCGGACACCAGGAGGCAAGGTAGGAGACCCGTGTCCAGCAGCTGTTCGGTATGCCGCGATTTCGCCATGGCGATCCCAAACAGCTCCCTGAGCTGACCGGCATGGTTTCACTTTCACTTTAGACGCGACGTTCAACTTTGAACGCCGCATCTAAAGGGTTAATAGTGCGCTGCACTGCGATCAGTGCCGCGCGCTATTAGCCACAGGTCCCGGCCATTGTTAGAGACCGGGCCCGACCCGCTATGATGCTATAAGATCCGCTATAAGATCAGGAGCGGACTCATGACGTACCGGTACGTCATGAATCCTTAAGGGGAATCCTTAAGGGGTTAACGTCATCCATGTGCCGTTAACCGGGTATGGCGCGGGCTCCCGACTCAAGCCCATGTCATACCGGCCGGCCCACAGCTGATTCCTGTAGTTTGGGGCCGGCGTTAATAGCAGACATGTGGCGATCGCTGCGGCCGGCTATTAACCCTTTAGATTGCCGCTGACAGCGGCATCTAAAGGTGCCTTTATCCCGTCCCTGGTGGTCCGGTGGGGTGGATCCCCCTGCGGCGCGATCGCGGTGGGGGGGGGTTGCGATCCACTGCTGAGGTAGCCTTAGGGCTTACCTCTCCTTCTACGGTGGCTCCTGCGCTGAGAATGATAAAGCTAGGCAGGACCAGGCTTTATCAATCGAGCGCAGAGCACACATCAATGTGGTTTTATGGAACCACATTGATCTGAATAAGGAATCAAATGATTCCTCCTAAAAGTCCCCTAAGGGGACTAAAAGTGTATTAAACAAAAAAAAAAAAAAAAAAAAGTTTAAAAACACACACATTAAACCCCTCTTTATTAAAAGTTTAGATCACCCCTAGGGCTTCAACGATTAATCGATGTAATCGATTAAAATCGATAACGGGATTCGTTGTCGACGAATCCCGTTATCGAATAATCGCCCGATTCGTTGTCTGCCGTCAGTAGCGGCAGTGAATGAATGAATGAAGCCGACATGTGCAATCAGCGCAGAGCCGGGACATGTATATTCTCTGCTGCTCATCTCCGTCGGGTACAGAGATGAGAAGCAGAGAATAGACATGTCCCAGCGCTGCACTAGAAGCAAGGCAGCAGTGGGGACATGTCGGGCGGCAGCAGCAGGGCCTCCCTTTAGACCGCAGTCCCCACCCTTGTAGACAGCTCACCTACAGCTGTCCTCTGTCGGGTGCTGCTGCTCCGCGGCCCCGTTCTCTCATCCGTATGGAGGACCATGTGACATATACGTCACTCCACCTGCGCCTGGCGTAACGTTACGGAGGAAGCAGAGTGACGTGTGTGTCACATGGTCCTCCATAGCACAACGTGATGCGGACGGGAGAACTGTGCAGAGGAGCAGCAGCCCCCAACAGAGGTGAGCTGTCTACAAGGGTGGGGCCTGCGGTCTAAAGGGGGGGGGGCTGCTGTCTAAAGGGGGGGGGGCCCTGCTGTCTAAAGGGGGGGGGGCCCTGCTGTCTGAAGGGGTCTGTAAAATCAATGGTCTGCAGTCTGCGCATACACATGTGTATAGGAGTGCTATATAAGAAAAAACATTTTTTTTACTGCCCCCCCAATAAAAATTAGCTCCCCCTTTTCCTATTGCTATACAAAAAAAGTTAAATCATTTTTTCTTTTACATATTTGATACCAGTGGCGTTGCTAGGGTTGGTGTCACCCGGTGCGGTAGAAAATGGTGTCACCCCCACACCTCCCCCCTCCCCCCAGTAAGTTTTTAGCCTGTTGTGACAGACACCACTGTTGTAGCGCATTGTGAGAAATTCCAGTATAATAATCAGATATACCAGTTGCCACAGAATAGGACAGTGTTAAAGAAGTTTTCACCATTTAAATATACAGCTCCCAGAATTACTTAAAGGGGTACTCCACTGGAAAACATTTTCTTTTATATCAAATGGTGCCAGAAAGTTAAACAGATTTTTAAATTACTTCTATTTAAAATCTTAATCCTTACAGTGCTTATAAGCTGTTGTATTCTCCACAGGAAGTTGTGTAGCTAATAAGTACTGGAAGGATTACGATTTTTAAGTAGAAGTAATTTATAAATATGTTTAACTTTGTAGCACCAGTTGATTAAAAAATTTTTTTTGCAGTAGAGTACTCCTTTATGCAGTGGTGAGGTTATGCTGGGAGTTGTAGTTTCACTCATCATAACTGTAGAACTGACAAGTGACTACAGCTCTGATGGGACACAGAGAGGAGAATGTACAATGATATCAGTGATTACAGGTGACGTCTTCTCTATAGTGAGGAGAATACACAATGATATCAGTGACTACAGGTGACGTCTTCTCTATAGTGAGGAGAATACAGAATGATATCAGTGATTACAGGTGACGTCTTCTCTATAGTGAGGAGAATGTACAATGATATCAGTGACTACAGGTGATGTCTTCTCTATAATGAGGAGAATACACAATGATATCAGTGACTACAGGTGACATCTTCTCTATAGTGAGGAGAATACACATTGATATCAGTGACTACAGGTGACGTCTTCTCTATAGTCTTTCCTTATCTAATTCAGAAGAAACATACCGCCTGGTCCAGCTAAAACTTCTCTCTGCAGAATGTGACGCCCAGATGTCTCCTCACTATGTCAGCCCATTCTCATCCTCTATATGAAAACAAGTATTATTATAAACCTGACAGACACTGTATCCTCTAAATATAATACTACTATACACTATACTCTTTGATTATAAACCTTCCATACACCATACCCACTGAATATAATACTACCACACACTGTACATTCTGAATACAATACCAACAAATACTGTACCCTCTGAATATAAATCTGCCACATACGGTACCCTCTGAATATACCGCCACACACTGTACCCTCTGAATATAAATCTGCCACATACTGTACCCTCTGAATATAAATCTGCCACACACTGTACCCTCTGAATATCAATCTGGTGGTGTTGCTAGTGGATGATGGGGGTGCTAGTACTGGGGGGGGGGGTGTTGCTGGAGGATGATGAGGGTGCTACTGGCCATCCCCCCTGGAAGTATCACCCCCATCATCCATCAGCAGGATCATCCTCCTGGCAGGAGCACCCCCATCATCCACCATCAGGATCTGCTGATGGAGGTGCTGCTGCTGGGGGGGTTTGCTGGTGGATGATGAGGGTGCTACTGCCAGGGGGGAGCATTAGGTAGGCAGCAGTTCCCCCACTTAAGGTAGGTAGCAGTTCCCCCACATTAGGTAGGTAGCAGTTCCCCACATTAGGTAGGTAGCAGTTCCCACACATTAGGTAGGTAGCAGTTTCCCCACATTAGGTAGCATAGATTCCCCACATTTGGTAGTAATTTCCCCACATTAGGTAGCACAGATTCCCCACATTAGGTAGCACAGATTCCACACATTAGGTAGCAGTTTCCCCACATTAGGTAGCACAGATTCCGCACATTAGGTAGCAGTTTTCCCACATTATGTAGCAGCCTTCGCACATTAGGTAGCAGTTTCCCCACATTAGGTAGCATAGATTCCCCACATTTGGTAGTAGTTTCCCCCCATTAGGCCGCAGGTTCCCCACAATAGGTCAAAGTCTCCCGACATTAGATTGCTGGTTCAAACAAACCCCCCCCCCCTTCCCCACACACAAAAAAAAAACCACACACACACACACAACACAGAGACCCACACAGATAGAGAGAGACACACACAGTCAGAGAGACACACACTCACAGAGAGACACATAGACACAGTCACACACACACAGTCACACAAAGACAGAGAGCCACACACACACAAACACACACATAGAGACACACACTCACAGACACACACACACACACAGTCACACACAGACCGAGACACACAAACAGAGAGAGTGAGACAGACACACACTCACTCACCCATCCAGCGCAGCGCTCCTTCTCTCTGGGCGCTCTGCGAGTGACGTCACGTCCTCCTGCGCCGGCCCTGCGGAGGGACATCGGACTGGCGCAACAGAAGACGTGGGGGCGCAGGCCGGTTCACTGTGCAGGTGACGGGGGGGGGGGTGCTAGTACGGGAGGGGGGGGGGTGATTTGATGCTATTACAGACACAGCGCAAGTGGGGGCCGGGGGGGTGCTGCTAGTAGGGAGACAGGCAGCGCAACTGAGGACCGGCGGCGTACCTGGTGTCACCCCATCAGGATGGTGTCACCCGGTGCGGCCCGCACCCCGGTCGCAACGCCACTGTTTGATACTACCGCATGGCTAACTGTCTGAACTATTAAAATATTAGGGAATCATTAACTTTTTTTTTTCTTTTTTTTAACAGTTCAGACAGTTACCCATGCGGCAGTATCAAATTTACGCTGGTTTCTGTACAGGATCTTTAATAATGATCCTGTAAGGCAATAGGCTTAAACTTAAAAAATTATAAAATTGCTACTGTTTGGTCACATCACATGCTAGAAACTTTTAATACGGCCATTGTACATAATTTTTCAAGTAGAATCAGCTGAACCCCTTTTTTTTGGCATTTTGAAAATGTTTCCGATTAATCAATAAAATAATCGACAACTAATCGATTATTAAAATAATTGTTAGCTGCAGCCCTAATCACCCCCCTTTTCCCAAATTCCATATAAAAATATATAAACATAATAAAAATAAACATATGTGGTATTGCATAAATGTCCGAACTTTAAAAATATATTGTTAATTAAACCTCACGATCAATGGCGTACGCGCAAAAAATTCAAAAGTCCAAAATAGTATAAAAAATTTAGAAAATACTATCAAAAAGTCTGATCAAAACAAAAATGGTACCGATAAAAACTTCAGATCACGGCGCAAAATATGAGCCCTCATAAAGCCCCGTATGCAAAAAAATTTCAAAATTATAGGGGTCAGAAAAGGACAATTGTAAATGTATACATTTTCCTGCATGTAGTTATGATTTTTTCCAGAAGTACGACAAAATCAAACCTATATAAGTAGGGTATCATTTTAATCGTATGAACCTACAGAATAAAGATAGAATTTAATTTTGCCAAAAAATTAACTGCCTAGAAACAGAAGCCCCCAAAATTTACAAAATGGCATTTTTTTCTTCAATTTTGTCGTACGATGATTTTTTTTCCGTTTGGCCATAGATTTTTGGGTAAAATGACTGATGTCATTGCAAAGTAGAATTTTCAACGCAAAAAATAAGTCATCATATCATTTTTTTAGGTGCAAAATTTTAAGGGTTATGATTTTTAATTGATTTTTAGGTAAGGAGGAAAAAACGAAAGTGCAAAAACAGAAAAACACTTGGTCCTTAAGGGGTTAAAAAAGAAGTCTCATGCCGACAGTACAGAAATAAGTTTTAGATAGCGGGGTGTCCGAGCACTGTGGCCCTCCGCGATCGTCTGTATGGAGCCCCGACTTTCCCAAAGGGAACGGATACCGCCACGCCCCCTCCATATATTGGAGAGCCGTTTGGCAATCTTCGGCTCTCCCATAGAAATATATGGAGGAGGCGTGGTGACCCCCGCTTCGGGTGGGGGTCGTGACGTGCCACTCTGTGGGAGAGCCAGGGCTCAGTACAGATGATCGCGGGGGGCCACAGCGCACAGACTCCCTATCCACAGGATACGTTTTTCTGTACTGTCGGCCATGAGACTTGTCCTTTTAGAAGTCCATTAAAAAATATGATGCAAACAAACAAAACATATAAAAGCCAAATGAAACGTCGTTTCACTTGGCTTTTATATGTTGTGCTTGCACCGTATTTTAATTGGCCTTATTAACCCCTTAAAGGAGATATCCAGTGGTGAACCCAGTGGTGAACAACTTATCCCCTATCCTAAGGATAGGGGATAAGTTTGAGATCGCAGGGGGTCCGACCGCTGGGGCCCCCTGCGATCTCCTGTACGGAGCCCCGACAGCCCGCGGGAAGGGGGGTGTCGACCTCGGCACGAAGCGGCGGCCGACACGCCCCCTCAATACAACTCAATGGCAGAGCCGGAGCACTGCCTTCGGCAATCTCCGGCTCTGCCATAGCGATGTATTGAGGGGGCGTGTCGGCCGCCGCTTCGTGCGGTGGTCGACACTTGCTATCTGGCCGGAGAGCCTGGCCCCCGTACAGAGAGATCGCAGGGAGCCCCAGCGGTCGGACCCCCCGCAATCTCAAACTTATCCCCTATCCTTAGGATAGGGGATAAGTTTTTCACCACTGGACTACCCCTTAAATGACCATGGTGCTTGCGTCATACACCGCAGGTTCCGGCTGCTATCAGCAGCCGGGGACCCGCCGGTAATGGCCGAACCACTCAGATGCCGTGATCAGTACAGATCACGGCATCTGTGGCAATGCGCAAGTTAACATGGATGATTGGAACGTCCGCAGTGCTGCCGCAGCAATCCGATCATCTGTAATGGCGGAAGTGGGTCCCCTAACCTGCCTCCATCCGTCTCCCAGCATCTCCTGCTCTGGTCTGAGATCGAGCAGACCAGAGCAGAAGATAGCCGATAATACTGATTAGTGCTATGTCCTATGCATAGCACTGAACAGTATTAGCAATCAAATGATTGCTATAGATAGTCCCCTATTGGGACATAAAAAGTGGTTTAAAAAAAATCCCCTCCCCCCAAAAAATTGAAATTGTCTGTTTTTCCCATTTTACCCCCAAAAAGCGTAAAAAATATTTTTTAAACATATTTGGTATCGCCGCGTGCGTAAATGTCTGAACTATCAAAATATAATGTTAATCATCCCGAACGGCGTAAACTTAAAAAATAAAAGTCCAAAAATGCTTCTTTTTTGTCCCAGTTTATTAAAAAGAATAATAAAAAATGATCAAAAAGTTTTTTTATATATGCAAATGTGGTATCAATAAAAAGTACAGATGACGGCGCAAAAAATTAGCCCTCATACCGCCCTATATACGGAAAAATGAAAAAGTTATAGGTAGTGCTGGGCGGTATGGCCTAAAATGAATATCGCGGTATTTTTTTATTTTATTTTTTATCGCGGTATCACGGTATTACCGCCTGCCCCCCCCCCCCCAAGCGGGGTCCCTGTGCCCACTAGCAGTGTCACAAGAATGCCGAGCACGATCGATACCATCATCGCTAGCGGGGTCCCTGTGCCCACTAGCGGTGGCACATGAATGCCGAGCGCGACTCTGTTCCCCGTCCCTGTCAGCTCTCAGGGTAAGGGAACAGATTTAAAAGCCTTGCACGCAGCTAACGTAGTAGTGCGCAGGCGCAGCACTACGCAAATAGCGTAGGGCTAACGTAGGCAGCGCTGGGAGCCTAGCGTTAGCCCTACGCTATTTGCTAGGAGCTTACGTTAGCTGCGCGCTAGACTTTTAAATCTGTTCCCGTACCCTGAGAGCTGACAGGGACGGGGAACAGAGCCGCGCTCGGCATTCTTGTGACACCGCTAGTGGGCACAGGGACCCCGCAAGCGGTGATGGTAGTGATCGCGCTCGGCACTCTTGAGACACCGCTAGTGGGCACAGGGACCCCGCTAGCGGTTATGGTAGCGATCGCGCTCGGCATTCTTGTGACACCGCTAGTGGGCACAGGGACCCCGCTAGCGGTGATGGTAGCGATCGCGTTCACGGGAGGCATTCTTGTGACACCGCTAGTGGGCACATGGATCCCGCTAGCGGTGGGGATTGATCGTGCTAGCGGGGACACTGGCTGACAGGCGCAGCGGGGGGACACAGAAGTACACCGGGACAAGTGAGGGCGCCGCGCTGGGCTCTACAATTCATCCGGAGGGACCCGACCGGTATAGTGGTATGGGCAAAAATCCATACCGTGGGAGAAAAAAAAACGGTTACCGGTATACCGCCCAGCACTAGTTATAGGTGGTCAAAATAAGCCAATTTTAGATTACTGATTTTGTACAAAAAGTTTTAGTTTTTTTTTTTTAAGCGGTATAAAAATATAAAAGTATCTAGCCATGGGTATCATTTTAATCGTATTGACCCACAGAATAAAGAACACATATAATTTTTACCGTAAAGTGTACAGTGTGAAAACGAAACCCTCCAAAATGTGCAAAATTGTGGTTTTCATTTAAATTCCCTCCCTAAAAAAATATTTTTGGGGTTTGCTGTACATTTTATGGTAAAATGAGAGGTTTCATTACAAAGTACAATTGATAACGCAAAAAACAAGCCCTTATATGAATCTGTAGATGGAAATATAAAAGTTATGGATTTTAGAAGGCGAGGAGGAAAAAACGAAAACGCAAAAATATAATTGGCCTGGTCCTTAAGGTTAAAATGGGCTTGGTCCTTAATGATGAAGGACGTATATTTAGCTCCTCCGGCGGCTCCCGTGATATGCCGCTGTGACCCTGCGTCATATCTGGTCGGTCCCGGTCAACGGCCGGGACCCACGGCTAATATAGGACATCACCGATCGCAGTGATGCCCTGTATTAACCCTTCAGACGCGGCGATCAAAGCTGACCGTCGTGTCTGAAGCGAAAGTGAAACTATCCCGTCTCCTCAGTCAGGCTGTTCGGGACCGCCGTGGTGAAATCGCGGCGTCCCGAACAGCTTACAGGACACCGAGGGGGACCCTACCTGCCTCCTTGGTGTCCGATCGGCGAATGACTGATCCGTGCCTGAGATCTAGGCAGGAGCAGTCAAGCGCTGATAACACTGATCACAGGCGTGTTAATACACGCCAGTGATCAGCATGAGAGATCAGTGTGTGCAGTGTTATAGGTCCCTATGGGAACTATAACACTGCAAAAAAAAAGTTTAAAAAAAGTGTTAATAAAGGTCATTTAACCCCTTCCCATAAAAAAATAAAACAGTGTAAATAAAAATTAACATGTGGTATGTGTAAATGTCCAAACTATAAAAATATATCGTTAATTAAACCGCACGGTCAATGGCGTACACGTAAATAGATTCCAAAGTCCAAAAAAAGCTTATTTTTGGTCACTTTTTATACCATTAAAAAATGAATAAAAAGTGATCAAAAAGTCAAATCAAAACAAAAATGGTCCCGATAAGAACTTCAGATCACGGCGCAAAAAATGAGCCCTCATAGCGCCATGTATGTGGAAAAATAAAAAAGTTATAGGGGTCAGAAGATAACATTTTTAAAAGTATAAATTTTCCTGCATGTAGTTATGATTTTTTCCAGAAGTGCGACAAAATCAAACCTATATAAGTAGGATATCATTTTAATCATATGGACCTACAGAATAATAAGGTGTCATTTTTACCGAAATATGCACTGCGTAGAAACGGAAGCCCCCAAAAGTTACAAAATTGTGTTTTTTTCTTTGATTTTGTCGCACAATGATTTTTTTTTTCTGTTTCGCCGTGCATTTTTGGGTAAAATGACTAATATCACTGCAAAGTAGAATTGGCGATGCAAAAAATAAGCCATAATATGGATGTTTAGGTGGAAAATTGAAAGGGTTATGATTTTTAAAAGGTAAGGAGGAAAAAACGAAAGTTCAAAAACTGAAAAAGCCTGCGTCCTTAAGGGGTAAAAGACTAGAATTTTTATGGGAGCTGGAACAAATTCGTTTTCTGTAATGCATCTTTACCAGGGATCCGGCACAGTTTCAGTCCCTGCTCTCCTGCAACCTGTCCGTCCCATGTCATTTGGTGAGCTGATTTTACTACATTTGTATTAATTACATGTACTGTGGTAGAAATAATACATTGCACCGGACAATCCCTTTAAATAACGTTTCCCCTCTTCGCTCGCTTCATGCGTCAGTCAGACGTCAGGAGGAAGCAAAGCATCTTGGGAAACATAGTCTGGCGTGCAAGTCTATGGGGCGCTGCCTGGGCAACGGATCTTAGTGCTCCGCCTTCTGATTGGCTGCAGTCCGTCACCAAGGGAAGAGGCGGGGCTTCTGGGGGGGCGGGTCAGGAGCCGTTTCTGGGGGTTGTGAGGGAGAGAGGTGTCCTCGTAGTGACAGACGGGGAGAGCGGCGGGGCTCCTGCTGTGTGAGTATCGGGGCCTAATCCTTCCGTGTATGGGGGGCGTGTGCACATAATTACAATGGGTGGGTGTGCGCTGCCACAGGGATTTCTATCTGTATTACAGACCTCTTGCCATGTATCCGCGCTGTATAAGGTATGTACCCGTGCTCACTGTATATATATATATATATATATATATATATATATATATATATATTTTATACTCCACCTTGGTCTGCTCCATTGTATCCCTTCTCTTACAATCTGCAGCTATTGTAAGGGGGAACCCTCAGTGCAGTTTCCCATATAGCAATGCACAGCAGTAGTTGATAAGAACACTCGGTGAACATCAGTGTTCTTCTGGAAGGAGGGGTGTTCCCCTTTAAGTTGCTTCCTATTCCCTTATAGGTGAAGGTAACAGCCCCTTAGGTCCTGTATGTGGTGTTTGTTTGCTGTGAAACTCCAGCTGGTGTAAAACTACAACTCTCAGCATACGCGCACAGACTCTACAACTACAAATCCCAGCATGTCCTGACAAATCCTAATGATCTTTAGGATAAGGTAACCTCTCCACAGGTCCTATATGTGGTGTTTGTTTGCAGTGGCTCTCCAGCTGTTGCAAAACTACAACTCCCAGCATGCCCTGACAGCCTTTTGCTGACGTTTGGCTCCCTAGGTGTTGCAAAACTACAACTCCCTTTGGCTGTCCTGTGGCTTTTTAGCTATTGCAAAACTACTTCTAGCATACCCCGACAGGCATAGGCTCTCCAGCTGTTGTGTAACTACAACTGCCAGCCGGCCCTTACTTACCAGTGTGCCTCTAGCTCAGTGTTTCCCAACCAGGGTGCCTCCAGCTGTTGCAAAACTACAACTCCAAGCATTCCTGGACAGCCGTTGGCTGTCCGGGCATGCTGGGAGTTGTAGTTTTGCAATAGCTGGAGGCACCCTGGTTGGGAAACACTGTTCTAGCTGTCCGGGCATGCTGGGTATTGTAGTTTTGCAACAGCTGGAGGCACCCTGGTTGGGAAACACTGGTCTAGCTGTTGGCTGTCAGGGAATTATGGGAGTTTTAGTTTTGCAACAGCTGGAGGCACCCTGGTTGGGAAACACTGCTCTAGCTGTTGGCTGTCTGGGCATGCTGGGAGTTGTAGTTTTGCAACAGCTGGAGGCACCCTGGTTGGGAAACACTGGTCTAGCTGTTAGCTGTCCGGGCATGCTGGGTATTGTAGTTTTGCAATAGCTAGAGACGTACAAATTGGGAAACGCTGCCCTACAGCCTCTAGCTGTCAGCCAAATGTTGAAGCCCAATGTAACACTGTAACAGTAAGGGTCTGCAATCTGTGGCCCTTCATCTGGGGGGGGGGGGGGGGGTGAAGCTACAAGTCCTAGCATGCCTGCAGACCCACCCTGGACACTGTAGTTCTGCACTCACTCACAGGTGGGTTATCACCACGTTTTTGCAGCACAGTTCCCGTATACATTTTCAACGTGAAAACCATATGGAACCGTATTAGAAACCGTATGCATTGACTCTCCATTGAAAACCGTATGCCAAAAGATGCATCAGGTTGTGTCCGTTTTGCAACCTTGTACACACGTTTTGATACAGTTTAGTCCGGTTTTGAGGAATCTGTTTTTCATCAAAAACCAGGTACCGGAACTGTATTGCAAAAACTTGGTATGAATTCAGCCTCAGTAGTTCCTAAATAGGACTAAGGGATACATTGTGCGGGTCTGTAGTGTTCCTGTCCTGCCCTGACCTCCACCTGGGACTTCTGATCATGTGACTTTGCTATAAAGCCCTGTGTAGTGAACACTGTACATAGGTGGCGGTTGTGTCATCATCCTATTACGCTCCAGCTCACTGTATTGCAGCGTTTCCCAATATTGCTGCTCTCTGTTTAATTAAAAAACGCCTTCATGGGCCGGTCATAGTAGGATGTTGACTTTCTGAATCACATTCCTGGGAAATCATCAGAATCATGTGACCTAGTGACACCGTGACTTTTTGTATAGAGGTAGTGGATAGTCAGAGATAGAAATTTTGCTAAGAGCATGTTCACATGGAGTAATAAACCATGCTGAAAATTCCGCATAAAACTCGGTGCAGAGTCTGTTGTGTTGATTTTATCCCCTTAACGACAATGGACGTAAATATACGTCATGGTGCCGTGGTACTTAATGCACCATGACGTACATTTACGCGCAGCCATGATCGCGAGCACCGGAGCGGTGCTCGCGTTATGCGTGGCAGATCCCGGCTGCTATCAACCCCTCAGATCTGCGGCAGTGCGGTACTTTGAATGGATGATCGGATCGCCGTGGCGATCCGATCATCCAGCATGGCAGCCGGAGGTCCCCTCACCTGGCTCCGGCCGTCTCCCAGGGCCTTCTGCTCTGGTCTGAGATCGAGCAGACCAGAGCAGAAGATCACCGATAATACTGATCAGTGCTGTGTCCTATACATAGCACTGAACAGTATTAGCAATCAAAGGATTGCTATAAATAGTTCCCTATGGGGACTATTAAAGTGTTAAAAAAATAAAAATTAGAAAAATCCCTTCCCCCAATAAAAAAGTAAAACGTCCGTTTTTCCCATTTACCCCCCAAAAAGCGTAAGAAGAATACACATATTTGGTATCGCCGCGTGCATAAAAGTCTGAACTATTAAAATATATTGTTAATTATCCTGTACGTTGAATGGCGTAAACGTAAAATATTTTTTTTTTAAAGTCCAAAATTGCTGCTTTTTTGTCACATTTTATTCCCAAAAAATTTATAAAAAGTAAAACCTAAGCAAAAGTGGTACTGATAAAAACTACAGATCATGGCGCAAGCAAAGAGCCCTTATACAGCCCCATATACGGAAAAATTAGAAAGTTATAGGGGGATTTCAAACCTACTAATTTTGTTAAAGTGGTTTGAGATTTTTTTAAGTGGTACAATTATAGAAAATAATATAATCATGGGTATCATTTTAATCGTATTGACCCCCAGAATAAAGAAAACATCTAATTTTTACCGGAAAGTGTACAGCGGTTTTCTTTTCAATTTTCTCACATAAATAATATTTGTTTGGTTGCGCCGTACATTTTATGGTAAAATAAGTGATGTCATTACAAAGTACAATTGGTGACGCAAAAAACAAGCCCTCATATGGGTCTGTGGATGGAAATATAAGAGAGTTAAGATTTTTAGAAGGCGAGGAGGAAAAAACGAAAATGCTAAAATAAAATTGGTCTGGTCCTTAAGGACAAAATGGGCCTGGTCCTTAAAGGGGTAGTCCAGTGGTGAACAACTTAACCCCTATCCTAAGGATAGGGGATAAGTTTGAGATTGCGGAGGGTTCGACCGCTGGGGCCCCCTGCGATCTCCTGTACGGAGCCCCGACAGCCCGCGGGAAGGGGGTGTGTCAACCTCCGCACTAAGCGGTGGCTGACACGCCCCCTCAATACAACTCTATGGCAGAGCCTTCGGCAATCTCTGGCTCTGCCATAGAGATGTATTGAGGGGGCGTGTCGGCCGCCGCTTCGTGCGGTGGTGGACACCCGCCATCTGGCCGGAGAGCCCGGCCCCAAACAGAGAAATCGCAGGGGGCCCCAGCGGTCGGACCCCCCGTGATCTCAAACTTATCCCCTATCCTTAGGATAAGGGATAAGTTTTTCACCACTGGACTACCCCTTTAAGGGGTTAAAGTGGCTTATTAAATCTCCCATTCATTTCAGTGGGAGCTTAAAGTGAAACTGTCAGCTGGTTTACCCCCACTAAACCCTTTAAACGGGGTTATAGTGCAAGTGAATCGGATTAAAATGAGGTATAACTTTCCCGGATCCGCGGTCCTGTTTCGGAGATACACCCGTAATTAGCCAGCATTTCTAATATGTTAGTTGTTGGCTTTGTGCAATGGATGCTGGGTATCCTGAGTCTCGCCTCCATTGCGAAGTGATTAACGTATTAGCAATGCTGGCTAATAACTGGTCTAACTCCGGAACAGGACCGCGCCTGCACTATAGCCTCGTGTGTGTATAAATCATGACATGTTGTTTTCTATGAAAAACAATAAGTTTTTTTGTTTTTATTTAAGGTGAAACCACATGGTTATACATGTCTGAACTAGCCCTAACTTTCCATTCAGTATCTTGGCAGTCATATATTTTTGTACATAGATGGCAGTATTTTAGCAGTGACAAGTTTTCCTCCATCTTTCTACACTGAATATCTAATAATGACAAAGTGATAGTAGAATGTTAAAAATCTTTGTGAATTTATTAAAAAGAAATAAACTAAAATATTGCATGGATTTAAGTATTCAGACCCTTTACTCAGGACTTGGTTGAAGCGATTCCAGCCTCCAGTCTTCTTGGGGATGAGGCCACACCTGGATTTGGGGATTTTCTGCCATTCTTCTCTGCAGATCCTTTCAAGCTGTCAGGCTAGATCCAGACCATCAATGGAAGCCATTTTCAGGTCTCTCCAGATATGTTAAAATATGTTCAAATTAGGGTTCGGGCTGGCCCACTCAAAGCTATTTTTTTAGCGTTTTCCTTAAAGGACAAATCTCATGCCCAAAATTACTGAACAACTTATCCCCTATCCGCAGGAGGGGATATATTTTAGATTGCAGGGGTCTGAGCACTGTGGTTCCTCCACCATCCCCCCCCCAGTGATCATCTGTGTGGAGCCCCGGGTCTGAAGTGGGGGCCACGACGCCCCCTCAGTATATCCCTATGGGAGAGCGATTCGGCAGTGCTTCGGGCAGGGGTCGGGACATGCTCTTTGCTGGAGACCCGGGGCTCCGTACAGATGATTGTGGGGGCCACAGTGCTCAGACCCCCTGCGGATAGGGGATACGTTTTTCTGTCATTTTGGGCATGAGACTTGTCCTTTAACCCCTTAAGGACCCGGAGTTTTTCCGTTTTTGCACTTTCGTTTTTTCCTCCTTACCTCTTAAAAAATATCATAATTCTTTCAATTTTGCACCTAAAAATCCATATGGCGGCTTATCTTTTGCACCACCAATTCTACTTTGTAATGACTTAAGTCATTTTACCCACAAATCTATGGCAAAACAGGATGGTGCACCATCTTGCTGGAAAAACTCGGGGAACGTGGCAGCTTCAGTGCATAAAGAGGGAAACATCATCATGTAGCAGTTTTGCATATCAAGTGGCCTACATGATGATGTGTTTCCCTCTTTATGCACTGAAGCTGGCACGTTCCTCGAGTTTTTCCAGCAAGATGGTGACCACCACATTATGGGTGTCAGGTCTGAGCATTCCTAGATGAACATTTTCCTGGAAAGTGGATTGGTCGTCATGGGCCAGTTGAATGGCCCCCAAGGTCTCCCGATCTGACCCCCTTAGACTTTTATCTTTGGGGTCATCTGAAGTCAATTGTCTATGCTGTGAAGATACGAGATGTGCAGCACCTGAAACTACAGATACTGGAAGCCTGTGCATTTTTTCACTCCCATAGACTTCTATGGGAGAGAGAGAGGTTTCATTGAAGAAAAAAAACAAAAATAAAAAAGCCATAGTCACAACATGGTGATAATTTAGGAAAACTGCCACCTAGGCCAAAAAAAAAGCTGAAAAATGCCAAGAGGAGTGAAAAAAAACCCACTAAATTGAAAAACGCCAAATGGATATAGCATTTTGTGATTCCTTATTGACTTGCAGCTAACATCGGGCAGAATAAACAGTCTTATACATTCTTGTATTCTTGTACATAGGAGGCAGTATTATAGTAATTATATTCTTGTACATAGGAGCAGTATTATAGTAGTTATATTCTTGTACATAGGAGGCAGTATTATAGTAGTTATATTCTTGTACATAAAAGCAGTATTATAGTAGTTATATTCTTGTATATAGGAGTAGTATTATAGTAGTTATATTCTTGTACATAGGAGACAGTATTATAGTAGTTATATTCTTGTATATAGGAGGCAGTAATATAGTAGTTGTATTCTTGTACATAGGAGACAGTATTATAGTAGTTATATTCTAGTACATAGGAGGCAGTAATATAGTAGCTATATTTTTGTATATAGAAGGTAATATTAAAGTAGTTGTATTGTATATACGAGGCAGTATTATAGTAGCTATATTCTTGTATATAGAAGGTAATATTCTAGTAGTTATATTCTTGTACATAGGAGACAGTATTATAGTAGTTATATTCTAGTACATAGGAAGCAGTATTATAGTAGTTATATTCTTGTATATAGGAGGCAGTAATATAGTAGCTATATTCTTGTATATAGAAGGTAATATTAAAGTAGTTGTATTCTTGTATATACGAGGCAGTAATATAGTAGCTATATTCTTGTATATAGAAGGTAATATTAAAGTAGTTGTATTCTTGTATATACGAGGCAGTATTATAGTAGTTATATTCTTGTATATAGGGGGCAGTATTATAGTAGTTATATTCTTGTATATAGGAGGCAGTATTATAGTAGTTATATTCTTGTACATAGGAGACAGTATTATAGTAGTTATATTCTAGTACATAGGAAGCAGTATTATAGTAGTTATATTCTTGTATATAGGAGGCAGTAGTATAGTAGTTATATTCTTGTTTATAGGAGCAGTAATAGAATAGTTATAATCTTGTACGATGTGGGCTGTATAATAGTTTATATATAAATCTTTTCCTTTTTGTTTTTTCCCTGCAGTTCCGTTTTCCACCATTTTCTCAGATTCACTGACTTGGAGTGACGCTTATCATGTCCTTGCACTGGGAACCCTAAGCCCCAACTCCAGCCATCTCTCTGCTTCCATGTATTGCTGTCTTCAGGTGCAGCCTTTCTTTTCCTAGGACATGGTATGATCTCACTCCTGAGGATGGATGGCAATAAGAATCTTGTACATAACTTTATATGCAAAAAACTATCCCAGAAAGGCTTTAACCCAAGTTGCTGCAGTGATGCAGAGCCTGGACTACTGTTGAATGGAACCTCACCCACTGTCCAGGCCAGTGCCCAAGATGCTGAACCCCCACAGGGCGCCATGCCTGAAGATGTGCTACAAGCGCTGCTAGAAGCCACAGAAGAGTTTGAGTTGAGGTATCGAAGGGCATTCAGTGACCTCACCTGCCAGCTACACATTACCTTGGACACTGCTTATCAGAGCTTCGAGCAGGTGGTGCACGAGCTGTTCAGGGATGGCATAAACTGGGGACGCGTTGTTGCTTTTTTCTCTTTTGGGGGGGCACTGTGCTTTGAAAGTGCAAACAAGGAAATGGAAGTTCTGATACCTAGGATTATCGAGTGGATGGCCACCTATCTGGACACAGCTTTAGGACCATGGATACAAGCAAATGGAGGCTGGGTGAGCAGCGGGAACATGGGGTGGATGAGCAGTGAAAAGGAAGGGTGCATGGGAAAACACGATGTGGGCAAACAATGGCTCAGTTTGTGAAATGAAGTAGTGGTAAGTGGTCATGGGATAGGATGGGTTAATATTGGGTGTAGACAGTGGGTGAGTAGTAGGCAATCCCTGAGAATAGATGTATGTTTGTGCAGAAAGAAAATGCCCTGGTCATGTTATCATCTTTATCATTCCGTCCTCTTCCTTCATTTAAATGCAAGGCTGAGCGATACAGAGGTAAGACGGAGGTTGTGGTAGAGGGTTTGTCTGTTTTCCTTCACACCAAGCAGTGCGGAAGTGCTCAACCCCTCTTTCCCAAAAAGGCCCAGTGACTTACTAAAGCATTGTCCCCTGATATTATCCATAAAGGGGTGTTGTGGTCTTTCTGTAAGCTTTTCTGTATGACACAATAAATGCCACCTAAGATCCCAGTGGCAAAACAAGTTGGGGCACCTTTTACGGTTTGCTTTAGGTTCTCCACGATTTCTTCATCACTCTCGCACGTTCTGCTCAGCAAACGTTACTTGACAAGGATCCAACTATTGCTCCTCCCTTTAGCCGTGTACCTGGCAGAGTGTTAGCTGAGAGAGTTCCTTGTAGAAGGAAGGGATGTGGAGAGTCCCTACCCGCTGCCAACAGTGCCACTTCATTGATTATTATTTTTCCACAGTTTTGCTTACCTCCTGGGGAAGTTCAATGACAAAGGGAAATTCCATATTACCCATTCACTAACATATATTCATATTCTATACTATGGTTATTGTACTAAACAAAGCCTCCGTCTGCAGTTTGTACTATGCTCCTTGGAAAAAACACAGTACAGGTCTCATCCAACATCTCTTAGCAATTGGCACCAAGTTTGTTGGCAGTTTATAACAAATCGTATTAGCGTATTAGTCAAGAGTTTGGGCGTAAATGTCTTAGAGGATGCAAATAGTGTGCAAAACTGTCATCAAAGCAAAAGGGGGGGGACTTTGAAGAATCTAAAACATTAAACTTATTCAGGTTTAACACTTTTTTTGGTTTACTGTTGCACCAAAAAAATCACCACTGCAACGCTTTCTGAGTGATCAAACATATTTAGTTTATATGGAAGTTTCCCTAAGGGTATGTTCACGTGGCAGAATTTTGCCGGAATATTCCGTATGTGCATCCCGCTGCAGCTGAGTCCTATGGATTTCAGTGGGATTCTGCTGCGCTGTGCACAAGGCAGAATTTATCTGCTGCAAAAAAACTACCGTATTTTTCGCCATATAAGACTCACCCAATTTTAAGAAGGAAAATCGAGAAAAAAAAGATTCTGAACCAAATACAATGTAAAGTATAGGACAGTGGTCTTCAACCTGCGGACCTCCAGATGTTGCAAAACTACAACTCCCAGCATGCCGGGAGTTGTAGTTTTGCAACATCTGGAGGACCGCAGGTTGAAGACCACTGGTATAGGAGGTAATACTCACGTGTCCCCGCCGCTCCGGACTCGTCACCGCTGCCCTGGATGTCGCCCTCCATCGCTGTTGCCGCGTCCCCGAAGTGTCCCCGTTGCTCCGGAACATCTCTGCTGCCCGGGATCCTCGCTCTCCGTCGCCGCCATCACGCCGCTACGCACGGCGCTCCTATTGGATGACGGGACAGCGTGCACGACGACGTGATGACGACGAAGGAGAGCGCCGGCCATGCAGGGGATCCTGGTACGGAGCAGACAACGAGGAGGCAGGTAAGGTCCCTCCCGGTCTCCTGTAAGCTGTTCGGGATGCCGCAATTTCACCGCGGCGGTCCCGAACAGCCCAACTGAGCAGCCAGGTTAGTGTCACTTTCGCTGCAGACGCGGCGGTCAGCTTTGATCGCCGCGTCTGAAGGGGTAATACAGGGCATCAACGCGATTGGTGATGTCCTATATTAGCCACGAGTCTCGGCTGTTGATGGCCGCAGGAACCGCCGTTATAGGACAGGGTTTTAATGTGTATTTGCCATATAAGAATATAAGATGCACCAACTCCTCCCCCCCCCCCCCCCCCCCCAGTTTTGGGGAAGAAAAAGTGCGTCTTATATGGCGAAAAATACGGTAATTCTAGCGACCACAGAAAAAATAGACTTATCTATTGTTTCTGTGGATTCAGCTTGGTAATCTATTGCCTTCTGAGAGGGCGCATTTCCGAGAGGTCTTAGTGTTTTCTGGGCAGACATTCAGCACATTTTACTACTGTGTGAACATACCCTAAGGAGTAATTACAATAGGAGACAACGCTGCAATTTCGCACACAAGTGACCCTGTATGTGGCTCATGTTGCTGTTTGACACCTGCCTAAATCTTATGTCAATGGAGACTCTTGACCTCATATGTCATCCTCCCTGTTACATCAGATGCTGTAAAGTAGAGATCATTACACAGCTCCATCTTCTACAATGCAACACCTCAGGGCATGCTGTGCATTAAAATTCTGCAGGGCTCTGATTGGGAAGTCTTCCCTGAGAAATTAGACAACTGTTCTGCCAAGTGCTTGGGCGGAATAGCTGTTGGATGTTCTAGCATTCATCTGACAATTTCTTGTACAGTGTGGGCCATTTCTATGGATACACCTTAATACAATGGGAATGGTTGGTGATATTAACTTCATGTTTGTGGCACATTAGTATATGTGAGGGGGGAAACTTTCAAGATGGGTGGTGACCATGGCGGCCATATTGAAGTCGGCCATTTTGAATCCAACTTTAGTTTTTTCAATAGGAAGAGGGTCATGTGACACATCAAACTTATTGGGAATTTCACAAGAAAAACAATTATGTGCAGCATTACGAGATGTGCAGCACCTGAAACTACGGATACTGGAAGCCTGTGCTAGCATTGCTCCTGCAGTGTTGCTATCAGTGTGTGAAGAGTGGGAGAAGAGGGTTGTATTGACAATCCAGCACAATGGGCAGCACATTGAACACATTTTATAAGTGGTCAGAAACTTGTAAATAACTCATGAAAGAATAAAGTTACATTAAAACCAAGCACATCATTGTTTTTCTTGTGAAATTCCCAATAAGTTTGATGTGTCACATGACCCTCTTCCTATTGAAAAAACAAGTTGAATTTAAAATGGCCGCCATGGTCACCACCCATCTTGAAAAGTTTCCCCCCTCACATATACTAATGTGCCACAAAAAGTAAGTTAATATCACCAACCATTCCCATTTTTTAAGGTGTATCCATAGAAATGGCCCACCCTGTATATGGCCAGCTTTAGCTGAGATTCTGTAATGCGGTGGCTCTTAAACTAGTGTAAAACTAAAACATCTATGAAGCCCTGAAAGTCTGGGGTGGTTGACATGGAAAGTTGTTGCTTTGCACCTAACTATCCATTTATGAGTAGTATTGGGGGAAGTTTGTAATTGTGGGGTGTAAGCCACATGACTGTCTTAGGCTACTTTCACGCTGCCATTGTGCCCTGCACTTAAACGGCCATTAGGCTCTTACTTTTATTTTTTTCCTGCCTTTAACATCCATTTTTGAAACGAGGCACAACGGGCAATAAAGGGTCCCAATGGATCCTATTTACTATAATCGGGTCTGTTGGCCGCCGTTATTTTGTAGCGGGAGAAAAAGACTGCACATGCACCAGGCTCCCCTGATGGGGGTGTCCTAACGGCAGTGTGAAAGAAGCCTAAGGATAAATTTATATAGCATTTTAACTGTGAAGTGGAATTGAATTTTCAGCACTGTGGCCACCTAGCAGTTTTTCAAGGTTGTGCTCCACAATTCTGTCTGCCGGAATTTGCCATCCCAACTTCCACATTATAATCACTAGAAAACCCAAAAAAGGGGCATGGCTTTGACATTTCAGACCAACTTATTTACTAATAAATTCACCCAAAATAAATGTGAAGGTATTGCTGGAAATTCTCACCAAGAAAAAAAGATGGTCAGGATGCTAGAAAATGGTCAGGATGCCAAAGGCTGTCCGGGCATGCTGAGAGTTGTAGTTCAGGCAACTTCTGGAGGTCCGCAGGTTGAAGACCACTGCTCTATACTGTACACTATGCCCGGGCTGCAAAAGCGCTGTGCTGTCCCCATTGAGGTAAATACTCGCATGTCACCTGCAAGCGCTGCCCTCCTTGTCCTCCTGTTTGTTGCGGCCGCCGGCGCTGACACTCTGTACTGTACGCTGTATCCCTATGCCCGGGCTGCAAAATGTAAACATAATAAACTTTGACGCATGTTCCGACGTTGGCCTTATGCTGGGGACGGGATTGTTGGAGAGCCGTCAGCCTATCACAAGGCCGCAGCAATGTTCCACCTCAGCCGGTGATAGGCTGAGCCCACTGTCATGTAAAAAGCCAGCTGGCTCCCTACATGACAGTGCGCTCAACCTATCACCGGACGAGGCGGAACATCGCTGCGGCTGGTGATAGGCTGACGGCTCTCCAATGTTCCCATTCCCTTGGAAGCTGGTCTGGACAGACGGGGAAGGTGAGTTTGTTTATTTTGTTAACATTTTGCAGCCCGGGCATAACGTACAGTATAGAGCAGTGGTCTTCAACCTGCGGACCTCCAGATGTTGCCTGAACTACAACTCTCAGCATGCTAGGAGTTGTAGGTTTGCAACATCTGGAGGTCCGCAGGTTGAAGACCACTGGTATAGAGTGTCAGCACCGGCAGCCCACAATAAACAGGATGACAAGGAGGGCAGCGCTTGTGGGTGATATGTGAGTATTTACCCCGATGGGGACAGTGCTGGGCTGATAATTAATTGGGGGGGAGAGAAGCAGAACAGCGCTCACGGGTCACATATGATCATATGATTAGTTCCCCGATGTGGGGACAGTGCAGCGGGCTGATAATTCATTCATTCCCGAGGGGGAGGGGCCAGACTGGTATTGCGGTATGGGGAAAAATTAATATCGTGCAGGACAAAAATTTTGGTTTTCGGTATGAACCGGTATACCGCCCAGCCCTATAATAGCCTGCATTGAAAAGAGCTGCATTGGTTTTCTCTGTTCATATCAACGTTCGAAGCTCCGCTATACAGCTTGGTACGCTGATTCCACAAAAATTTCGGGACTTTAGCGGAGAAAACCCTGCATGTAAGGTTTTCTCTCTGCTAAAACTTCCAAAATAACACATATCCAACAGAAATCCTGACAGACCCCATTCAAAGTGAATGGGATCGGTCACGTTTCGTTGATGTCCGTTATGGCAACCTCCATCCCAGCCCTGTTAGTCAGCTGCTGTAACGTAGCGCCACAACGCGAATGTCAACCCAGCCTTCGATGTAACTATAAGGCATATGTGAATGTGAGGCATAATGTAACAAGATAAGTAACGTGTTTGTAGCTTCAGTAGATAAAATGACGCTTAGTAACAAGGCGGCCGTGAGTTTCCCTGCTAGGTGTTCACCTTCTCTAGGGTTGAGTACACTGATGGTGATGACTAGTCAGAGAGCTATGTGAGGAATGTCATTGTCTTCTGCTCACCTCCCACTAGGGACACTCCTGAGAACAGAATAGGGATTCATGCCCGGACTTAGCCAGCAGTTCTCACCAAGGCTGGGACATTCCAGCAAAGGGAGAGCTTCTCGGAAAGTATGCTGCCCGTAGTGACATCACCTTCCATCCAATAACACCATGATCTGGGCTTATTCTAGAAAGATGACAAGCATGGAGGTTGTCACAGCCGTGCCCATATTGCTGGCAGGCCAGCTTTGTTCATTGTACATGCCGAGCTCACTTTAGTGATTTGCATTCTGGGATGTGTTTATTTTTAGTCATCTGATGTAAAAAAAAAAAAAATACAGCCCCCTTGCATTACATTAGCGTAGTGAAGATCAACCAGGTATTAAAAAACAACCAGATTAATGTTTCAGTCTCCATTGTCTTCTTTGCCCTACAACAGCGGAAAACTACAGCATCATAATAAGCAGCCGACCTGGTGAGAACTAGAGATGAGCGAATTTACAGTAAATTCGATTCGTCACAAACTTCTCGTCTCGGCAGTTGATGACTTATCCTGCATAAATTAGTTCAGCTTTCCGGTGCTCCCGTGGGCTGGAAAAGGGGGATACAGTCATAGGAGACTCTTTCCTAGGACTGTATCCACCTTTTCCAGCCCACCGGAGCACCTGAAAGCTGAACTAATTTATGCAGGATAAAGACATCAACTGCCGAGCTGAGAAGTTCGTGACGAATCGAATTTACTGTAAATTTGCTCATCTCTAGTGAGAACTAAATAGCTGTCTATTCCAGTTCTTACTGGTCATGAATAAAAGGCTAAACCTGCAATACAGACTGATACACAGGCTGAATAATAGGAAAATGGGATGAGGGGGATGATGTAACTGCTGACTCATGTGTCATTAGAGGTCAATGAAGGCCTCTATGGGAGTGTTTCCCAACTAGGGTGCCTCCAGCTGTTGCAAAACTACAACTTCCAGCATGCCCGGACAGCCTTCGGCTGTCCGGGCATGCTGGGAGTTGTAGTTTTGCAACAGCTGGAGGCATTCTAGTTGGAAATCACTGCTCTATGGGAGTGTTCCCCAACCTGTGGCTTTCCAGCTGTTGCAAAACTACAACTCCCAGCATGCCCTGACAAGCTTTTGCTGTCAGGGCATGACAGGTGATGTAGTTATTCAACAGCTGGAGAACCATAGATTGGGAAACACTACCCTGAGTGCACCCACATGTATAGCAGTAGTCCAAAGCAATTTGTAAACTTATTACCAGAGATGAGCGAACTTACAGTAAATTCGATTCGTCACAAACTTCTCAGCTCGGTAGTTGATGACTTATCCTACATAAATTAAAGACAGAAAGATTGCCCCGTGTGAGGATCGAACTCACGACCTTCAGATTATGAGACTGACGCGCTACCTACTGCGCTTGCCTCGTTAGCGCAGTAGGTAGCACGTCAGTCTCATAATCTGAAGGTCGTGAGTTCAATCCTCACACGGGGCAATCTTTCTGTCCTGCATAAATTAGTTCAGCTTTCAGGTGCTCCCGTGGGCTGGAAAAGGTGGATACAGTCCTAGGAAAGAGTCTCCTAGGACTGTGTCCACCTTTTCCAGCCCACGGGAGCACCTGAAAGCTCAACTAATTTATGCAGGAAAAGTCATCAACTGCCGAGCCGAGAAGTTCGTGACAAATCGAATTTACTGTAAGTTCGCTCATCTGTACTTATTACTTTAGGGGAATCCTGTGTCCTTCTGAAGTCAGCACTGTAGATTATTGTCTTATTAACCTCCTCTTCCTTCCCTACAGGAAGCTTTTGTCAGCCTGTATGGAAGCGATGCAGCAGCTAAATCCAGAAAGAGCCAGGAACGCTTCGGGAAGTGGCTGCTCACTGGAGTGACACTGGCTGGAGTCGCCCTGCTTGCGTCCTACATTATCCACAGATAGACCTCCACCCACTGGAGCCAGAGAAGAGTGGAAGGAAGGGAAGAGTCTTCAATGTTGACCCTTGACAAAGAATGTTGTAATCCAGTTCATTGTACAGGGTGTCCCAACAACAATGCAAAAAATCTAATAAAAAAAACCCGGGACTCCCTGAAGCCAGGCACAGAATCTTTGTTAACCCTTTGTTATCCATTATCTGTATTTCAATTGTTTTTTTTTTGTCCCTGTTTTTAATGTGTTTCCTTGTCCTGAAGGCTTGCATGGTTGATCCACAGTGCACTGCAAACCCTGGGAGTACACAAATAGTAGTAAGGGGATCTTCTACCATATCTCCTGTGAAAATGGAGGTGACATGGGAATGTTCCACTTGGGCCCATCCCTGTACCTCTTTTTATTGTTGGAGCAGCCATTGTTTTCAGTAGTCATTCAGTTACCTAGCAGTGGGACCACCCACCTATTGGACATCTTCAAGAGCTTGTGCTTAAGAAGAGAGGGAGGATCTTTAGTGAAAGCAGCCTGTTTAAGCTTAAAGGGATTGTCCACCTAACTTGGAGCAGCTACACCAACTAGGCAGCCATCGGTTATGAAAAAGATAAAACAGAAATAGACTGATGCACATCTAAGCGCAATTATCCTTTTAGGAGATAGTATGTACAATGTAGTTAAAGGTTTGCTGACCTACTAGTGTTGTACTTTGAGCACAACACCATTGAAGACTTGATACCACTGTCTGTGGTGCAAAGGAGGAGTGCAGCCGGCACTGGTCCCGTTCTCAGCTGGCAGAGGACGGTCTTGAGAAATAGCAGATAGGGGAGAAAAATTCTCCCAAAAATGGTGTCTTCTGTGGCGCTCTCTTCTGGAAGGTCTGTGTCTTGATTTGGGCAAATAACCGACCAAATACGGACTTTAAAAATCAAGAAATATGTATTCAAAGCATGCAAGTAAAACGACGCGTTTCGAAGGGCAGGACCCCCTCTTCGTCAGGTTTATCTCTGAGAAAACCTGAGGAAGAGGAGGTCCTGCCCTTCAAAACGCGTCGTTTTACTTGCATGCTCTGAATAAATATTTTTTAAAGTCCGAGTTTGGTCGGTTATTTGCCCAAATCAAGACACAGACCTTCCGAAAGAGAGCGCCACACAAGACAACTAGGCAGCCATGTAATACATAGTCTTGTGTAGAACACACAAGGGTCCCCGGTGATGAAATGCCTCCCCCTCATATTAAGGGCAGGGTTTATCCTGAGTGGACAGCACTCTAAGATGAGAGAAAGACGTGGTGATCAGGGATGTCACATAGGGGAAGCGTCCACCTTGGTGTATGCAAAGTTGTGCAAACCTTATGGCAGATTATTATTTTATGCTAAGGTTTTATGTTCCATAAATGGAAACCACCATGGAGGAGGATGGGGATGTTCAGCGCAGTTTGGCCTTTTTAACCTTCCTTAAGGAGCAAAAGCCCCCTTCTCCATAGTTAATGCAGTATTAGCAAGTAGGGGAGGGGAGAACAATCCCAAGGGTCTTGCCATCCTTCCCTGGCATTGGACAGGTAACTTGAATTGGGGACCTTCTATTCTGAGATAAGAGGAGGTGGAGCCTACACCAGAGGGAGTGGCCATCATCTCTAGGAACTGTTTTGAGGTTCCACATCATAGAACTACGTGTAAATCTGAAGTTGTTAAATTTAGCAACCATTTCAGATATCAAATACGTTGACCTAAAAACATCAGAAAAAAGAGTAATAGTAACAGCTGACCTGAGATGTATCAGTGCAGCAGGATTATTAGGGTTTATTTTATGTTTCTATTTTAATTTTTTTTAACCTTACAGAGATTTTACTTAATAGCAGCAGAACCTATGGTGGGGGCTATAAGTAAGCATATAGATTTACCATGCTGACATATAGCCTGGCATATGAGTACCAAAAATTAAAACCTAGATTAAAATGACATGTAGAACAGTGACCCCCGAACCTGCAGCTGTCATGCTGGGTGTAGTTGTGCAGCGATTTGGGGTCCACTCCACTGTTTATAGAATATGCTTATAAAGCTCTTTTTGGGCTGTAAAATAACAAAGTAAAGTATACCCTCCTCGCCCGGTCAGCACCCAATCCCTCTGTTTACTTCCTTTGCTGACATGCTCTCCCTGTTCTGCTGATGCAGTTCTGAACACAAAGCAGCCTCAGTGATTGGCTGAAGTGTTCTTGGAGCCTCAGCAGGAGAGCGCCTCATCAGGGTAAGTAAACAGGACTGGGCGAGGTGAATCTATATTATTTTTTTATATGTAATGTGCTTTTTTTTACTCAATCAGAATACCCCTTGAGGGTGCATTTAAACGATCCTAACTTGCAGCGGATTTGCTGTGAGTTTTACTACCGTTCACTTCAACATGTCCGCCAGCAATTTGCAAATCTACCACTATTGCGGACTTTAAGCAGGCCCATTGAAGTGAATGGTAGCGTAGCGAATTCGCTGCCAGTTACGATCACGTTAATGTGCCCTTAATGCGTAATTCCACTGATAATCTAAAAGTTACAGGGTGACTGCAAGTAACCCTAATATCCTCCTTTTGTGTCACTTATTGGGGTACAGGAGCTGTTTGCACACTGTTCCGTCACCGGAGCGAAATCATTGGTCCCTATGTATCACAGATAACAGAAGGATGACTCCGAGGCGTTCTTCGTATCTCAGCTTGCTGGAATATTGCTGTGACTTGGGAGGGGATAGATATTCGGATTAACTAGAGACACACCTGAATTTTTAGTAGAAGTAAAGACCTCAGTATTGGTGACTAGAGATGAGCGAACTTACAGTAAATTCGATTCGTCACAAACTTCTCGGCTCGGCAGTTGATGACTTATCCTGCGTAAATTAGTTCAGCCTTCAGGTGCTCTGGTGGGCTGGAAAAGGTGGATACAGTCCTAGGAAAGAGTCTCCTAGGACTGTATCCACCTTTTCCATCCCACCGGAGCACCTGAAGGCTGAACTAATTTATGCAGGATAAGTCATCAACTGCCGAGCCGAGAAGTTCGTGACGAATCGAATTTACTGTAAGTTCGCTCATCTCTATTGGTGACCAATGAGATCATAAATCATATAACATTATTATTGTGATATGCATAAAATTCTGTATTGAATAATGTTTTCTGTGTCTTCTATAGCAGTCTGAGCTCCAATTTTCTGACAAACAGCTTAAAATCCCCTAGTTACCGTACATATTTAAATACTATCTGTAGTCACGACTAGAGGAACTTTACTGCATAATGTGTTCTAGCATCCAATGTAAAAGCAGTATACTGTAATCTTCCCCTAGTGGTGGCTGCAGCCATATAATTATGAGATTTGGAGCATTTTGTCCCAACTATTGTAGTCCTGTTCACACAAAACAGTCACCTGTTGGTGATACCAATTCACCGTACACATAATAACCATCCGTCCAACCTTGGAAGATTTTCTATAAGTGATTGATTTCCCCACCAATATTTCTAGGATATTTCTCATTATTCTGCAGTAATAATCAAAGATCTAAACTATGATCCCTTCCAATGTCAACATAATAAACACATTCTCTGTCATAGATTATTCATGCCTGACTGTCTTTATTTCATTTTTACATTTTATTTATTAGGGGTTTTTATATTTTCTATTTAGTTTTTTCTTTGTTGTTAGTGCTGTTGTCAGGGTTTTTACTGTAATATGTCAGATACCCATTTTATTTATTATATTTTTTATTTTATTTTTTAAATCTTCCGTGTTACAAGTTTCAATAAAATGCAGTTTAAAATGTCTTGTCTCCTGGATATTTAACCAGCTCTGTATTTGTGACCATACACTGTAAAAGCAGTATAATTGGTAAATTTAAAGGAGTACTCCGGCGCGCACTTTTTTCCTTTTATCCCATCCGGGCGGCAAAATAAAAGAAAACACACTTTCTCTTACCTGCCGACCAGCCCCTGGAGCTCCGGTACAGGTGTTCGGTCCCCGGGCTGTATTCTTCTTACTTCCTGTTAGCCCGGCACGTCACACGGAGCTTCAGCCTATCACCGGCCGAGGCTGGACATCGCTGCGGCCGGTGATAGCCCAGCACGTCACACGGAGCTTCAGCCTATCACCGGCCGCAGCGATGTCCCGCCTCGGCCGGTGATAGACTGAAGCTCCGTGTGACGTGCCGGGCTAACAGGAAGTAAGAAGAATACAGCCCGGGGACCGAACACCTGTACCGGAGCTCCGGGGGCTCGTTGGCAGGTAAGAGAAAGTGTGTTTTCTTTTATTTTGCAGCCCAGACGGGATAAAAGGAAAAAAGTGCGCGCCGGAGTACTCCTTTAAGGGGTTCTCTAGAATGAGCATAGGGCTTACGGTGGTGATAAAGGGAGTGCCTCAGGTTGGTGGTTTGTTTTAAAGGGAACCTGCCAGCAGTTTTATGCTGCCCAGGCTGGTTTCAGTGGCATTTCTATCCCTTAACACTGCTTGGGCGAGCTGTGCCACTCAAAACGGCCGGGATGGGATCAGCAGGCTGGAGAAATCGGGCACAGATTACACTGATCATTGCTAAGTTAATAAATGTGATTTAATCCCTTCCCTAATAAAAGTTTGAATTCCCCCCCCCCTTTTCCCATTTAAAAAAAATGTAAACAGAAATAAACATATGTGGTATCGCTGCATGCGTAAATGTCCAAGCTATAAAAATATAACGTTAATGGCGTATACGTAAATAATTCTTATTTTTGGTCATTTTGTAAACCCTAAAAAAAATCAAAAAATCTCATCAAAACAAATGGTACCGATAAAAACTATAGACCACGGCACAAAAAAATGAGACCTCATATAGGCCGTATGCGGATAATTAAAAAAGTTATAGGGGTCAGAAGATGACAATTTTAAACATACTAATTTTGGTGCATGTACTTTTTAAAGTAGTATAGTAAAATAAAACCTACATAAATTGGGTATCCTTGTAATCGTATGGACCTACAGAAGAAATATAAAAGGTGTCAATTTTACTGAAAAGTGCACTGCGTAGAAGCGGAAGCCGCTAAAAATTACAAAAGGGCATGTTTTTTTTTTTTTTTTTTCAATTTTGTCCCACAAATAATTTTTTTTTTTGTTTCACATAGAATTTGTGGGGAAATGACTGATGTAATTACAAAGAAAAATTGGTAGTGCATAAAAGAAGCCCTCATATAGGTCTGTAGGTGGAAAACTGAAAGCTTTATGATTTTTAGAAGGTGAGGAGGAAACAACATAAGTGCAAAAACGGAAAAACATTTTGTTCCGAACACTTGGAGCAGGCGGCAGGGCTTGCTACGTCACGGCCACGCCCATTGTGACGTCATGCCAAGCCCCCTCAATGCAAGTCTATGGGAGGGGCCATCACGCCCCCTCCCATAGACTTGCATTGAGGGGGCTTGGCACGATGTCACGATGGGCGTGGCCGTGTTAGAGTTAGAGTTCATGGCAACGCCCATCGTGACATCACGCCACGCCCCCTCAATGCAAGTCTATGGGAGGGGGCGTGAAGGCCATCATACCCCCTCCCATAGACTTGCATTTAGGGGGTGTGGTACGGCATAGCGATGGGCATGGCCGTGACGTCGCAACCCCTACTGCCAGCTCCAAGCGTTTGTAACAAAATGTTCCAAATGCTGGGGAAGCGGAACACCTTTCACTTTAGTTTTTTCCTCCTCACCTTCTAAAAATCATAAGGCTTTCCGTTTCCACCTACAGACCTCTATGAGGGCATGTTTTATGCGCTACCAATTCTACTTTGTAATGACATGAATTATTTCACCACAAAATCTATGGCGAAACCAAAAATATTTGTGGGACAAAATTGAAAAAAAAACCATGCCATTTTAAAATTTTTAGCGGCTTCACGATGGGCGTGGCCGTGACGTCACCACCCCCCTCCGATTGCACCCAGAGTTCTAAATGAACACCGGGTGCTGCACAAAGATCACGGGGATCCCAACAGAAGGACCCCCGCGATCAGACATCTTGACATAAGATGTCTAGGAACGGAGTACCCCTTTAAGGGGTTAAATGTAAAAAAAAAAAAATTATAAAAGTGTTACCAATAAAAGCTACAGATCACAGTGCAAATAATGAGCCCTCATACAGCCCTGTACGGAAATCTGGGAGTTAGAGAGGTCAGAATAGGGCGAATTAAAACAGTAATTTTGTTAAAAAAAAATAAAAAACTTTAAAGTAGAAGAATAATAGAAAAGCATGTAAACATGGGTATCATTTTATTTGTATTGACCCACAGAATAAAACATGTAATTTTTACTGTAAAACATTTTTTATTTTTTTTTATCAACTGGTGCCAGAAAGTTAAACAGATTTGTAAATTACTTCTATTAAAAAAATCTTCATCCTTCCAATGCTTATCAGCTGCTGTATGCTACAGAGGAAGTTCATTTCTTTTTGAATTGCCTTTCTGTCTGACCACAGTGCTCTCTGCTGACACCTCTGTCCATGTTAGGAACTGTCCAGAGTAGGAACAAATCCCCATGGAAAACCTCTCCTATCCTGCTCTAAAATGGACAGAGGTGTCAGCAGAGAGCACTGTGGTCAGACAGAAAGGAAAATTAAAAAGAGTAGAACTTCCTGTGGATCATAACAGCAGCTGATAAGTACTGGAAGGATGAAGATTTTTTTTAATAGAAGTAATTTACAAATCTGTTTAACTTTCTGGCACCACTTGATTTAAAAAAAAAAATGTTTTCCAGCGGAGTACCCCTTTAAGGCCAAAATGGGTTAAAAGGTACATAGGTGGCAATGTTTCCATTAAGTGCATACTGATTTTCCCCAGAAAATAACAGTTGATCAATTCTTTATCAGATGAAGGATGGGATGGCAGGGCCTCTAAGGGGCACCCAGCCCTCATATACTGGGGGAATGTTCAGACACTCGGTCAGTCTCTCAAACTGATGAGATGAGGATGATAAATTATTGTCCCACATAAATACTTCAGTATCCTTGAAAAGGGGTGAAATTCTGAAGTAAAAAGTAAAAGAAAAGGAAGTGGAAAGAAAAATAAAATTGGTTTAACAATCACACAGGATGGCAGTACCCACACAATGTTAGCGTTTATTAACCCCATAAGGACATGTGCCGTAAATGTATGGAGCTTCAGAGAGTAACTTTGCGCACAACATGAAGCAGGAGCAGCAATCAGCATCCTGGAACTCACTGATAATGGCGGACATCAGCGATTCTGCTGATTTCCGCCATTAACCCATCAGATGCCGCGATTAATGCCATTAACACAATCTTAAGTATCTGCGGGGCTCAGGGGTAATTGATTAGACCACCCGTGGTGCAATTGCGGTTATCTGATAAATTAAGATGGCCGCCGGAGCTTATCTTAACTACTTGCCATCTGCGCAAATGCTCTTCTCTGGTTTGCCTTTTAGAAGACCAGGGAAGTAGATAGCCGATTACACTGATCAGTGCTATGCAGTATTCGCAATCTAAAGATTGCAATAAATAGTCTCCTGTGTAAAAAAAAAAAATTATATATATATTCAAAAAACGGATAAACCCCTCCTTTAAATTGCTCATATTTGGTCACATCACATCCCAGAAAAAAAAAAAAAAAAAGAAGAAAAAGTAATCAAAAAGTCACATATAAGCAAAAGTGGTACCGATAAAAACTACAGATCCCGGTGCAAAAAATTACAAAAAAAAAATACAGCCCTGTATAGAGAAAAATAATAAGCAGTCAGAATGGGGTAATTTTAAACATAATAATTTTGTTAAAAGAGTTTAAGCTTTATGAAAGTAGTACAATAATAGAATAACGTGAAATCATGGGTATCATTGTTGTTACTTTAAACAAGCATATTACAAAGAGTAGTAATTGTTAAAAACATAGATAGTGCCCATTTCAAGGGGTTATCCACCATAGGGGATTTTAGTACGTACCTGGCAGACAGTAATGGACATGTTTAGGAAGGATCTGCTCTTGTCTTGGGGCTAAATGGCTTTGTTGTGAGATTACCATAACACTGTGGCTAGCTTTTTGTAAACTGGTATTTCCTGTTGGAGTTTTCTTCTTTTGCCTACAAATCCCATAATTCCATTTTCCTCCCTGCCACACATCAGCCACCCCACCCATTGAAACATAAATGAGCTGCATCCATTCAAAAGACCTGTGGTTTTCAATCAGGGTGCCTACAGCTGTTGCATTAGTTGCAGATTGATCCCTCTCCCACCAAGCGATTGCTCCACCCATTGAAGCAGACAGGCTCCCTGTCATCAGCTGACTAGTGAGTCAGGTCTCGGCCGCATTGCAACCTGGGAAAATTCTGAGACAACAGTCATTTTGTATGCTGATAAAAATAAATATTGGAGTGAAAATCACATAAGAATTGTGAGAAAACTGTCACACACAGGTACAGACACTATATTATGAACTACACTAACTTTACAGCCCCTGTAGAATAGTCAAATAAAAAAAATATATCCTGGAATACCCCTTTAATGTATACAGTCTCAAAGAAATTAGCAGCACCCGCCAGAACTTGGAACATCATTTGCCTTTTATTACATAATGTGCAGATCATATATACACTGCTCAAAAAAATGAAGGGAACACTAAGATAACACATCCTAGATCTGAATGAATGAACTAATCGTATGAAATACTTTCCTCTTTACATAGTTGAATGTTCTGACAACAAAATCACACAAAAATTATCAATGGAATTAAAATTTATTAACCCATGGAGGTCTGGATATGGAGTCACACTGTAGCATTGTCTTGCATTAGGAGGAACCCAGGGCCAATGGCACCAGCATATGGTCTCACAAGGGGTCTGAGGATCTCATCTCGGTACCTAATGGCAGTCAGGCTACCTCTGGCAAGCACATGGAGGGCTGTGTTGCCCCCCAAAGAAAAGGCCACTCCACACCATAACCATTACTTACCCACCGCCAAACCGGTTATGCTGGAGGATGTTGCATGCAGCAGAACGTTCTCCACGGCATCTCCAGACTCTGTCATGTCTGTCACATGTGCTCAGTGTGAACCTGCTTTCATCTGTGAAGAGCACAGGGCACCAGTGGCAAATTTGCCAATCTTGGTGTTCTCAGCAAATGCCAAATGTCCTGCACAGTGTTGGGCTGTAAGCACAACCCCCACCTGTGGATGTCGGGCCCTCATACCACCCTCATGGAGTCTGTTTCTGACCGTTTGAGTAGACACATGCACATTTTTGGCCTGCTGGAGGTCATTTTGCAGAGCTCTGGCATTGCTCCTCCATGCACAAAGGCGGAGGTAGCGGTCCCGCTGCTGGGTTGTTGCCCTCCTACACCCTCCTCCAAGTCTCCTAATATATTGGCCCGTCTCCTGGTAGCACCTCCATGCTCTGGACACTACAGACACAGCAAACCTTCTTGCCACAGCTCGCATTGATGTGCCATCCTGGATGAGCTGCACTACCTGAGCCACTTCTGTGGGTTGTAGACTCCGTCTCATGCTACCACTAGAGTGAAAGCACCTCCAGCTTTCAAAAGTGACCAAAACATCAGCCAGGAAGCATATAAACTGAGAAGTGGTCTGTGGTCACCACCTGCAGAACCACTCCTTTATTGGGGGTGTCTTGCTAATTTCCTATAATTTTCACCTGTTGTCTGTTTCATTTGCAACACAGCATGTGAAATTGATTGTCAATCAGTGTTGCTTCCTGAGTGGACAGTGTGATTTCACAGAAGTGTGATTGACTTGGAGTTACATTGTGTTGTTTAGGTGTTCCCTTTATTTTTTGAGCAGTGTATATTACACACATACAAACACTCTGCAGGTGCCGATACAGGTATGCAGTAAGGTTACAGCGGTTTCACGTGTGAAAACACATCCGCAATCCTGATTCATTACCTGACTTCACCTGGTTAAAACACATTCCTCTAATGATGTGAGCAACACAAAAACATTTAAAACAATAGGCAACACAATTAGAGGAATACAGAAGGGGTAAAAATAATAATAATAATGCAGCAGAAGCATATAGCATTCTTACATGTCTGCTTCAGTTCTGAAACAAGCAAAAGTCCATTTGTTGTGTGTGTGCGGGTTTGTGCGGGTTTCTTCCTATATCAGATAAGAACTATGCTTCCAGGTTAACCAGTTGTTCAGTATCACAATTCTCAGAATGCATAGTTTAGTTTTTCTTCAGCTCTTCATCACAGCCCTCTCATTCTCCCTGTCCATGGCACTACCTCCTGCCAGTACTGCTACTAAACGTTGCATTACACAAGAAGTCTGGAAAAGCTGCTGTATTCATTCTCTGTCTGCTCCTCTGTCTTTGGCATTGCTCAGCACAAGGCAGTATTCGGTAAACACACCACATTCTTCACTTAAAAGGGGTACCCAAAGTCTTGTATTGAGGAGGCGGGGCGTGACATCACGATACTCCGGCCCTGCGGTAGTGAGGCTTCAGACATGGAGCGATCATCACTTTGTGCAGCTGAGACAGGTGGGTGCTGCATGAGAGATATCAGCGGGACCACCGCGATCAGACATCTTATTCCCTATCCTTTGGATAGGGAATAAGATGTCTTAAGGCCGAAGTACCCCTTTAAATGTTCAAATAAAGATATATATATGGGTGTATGGTGCTAGTAAGTAATGTGTTTGTGGCGATATTGAGTAAATTAAAGGAAAAGCATGCTGAAGACAAGAGTGTTTGTAATAACACCATATTAGTAATTTTAAAAACAAATTCTGAACTGCCTATTCAACTCACTTATTCATTCCTAGAAATACATTTCTTAGAGCAGTGATGGCGAACCTGGGGCACGCCAAGCCCCCTCTGTGGGCACACGGCCATAGTTCGCCATCAGCCCATTCGGGACATCCCTGTGTCCCAAAAGATCTTTTCGGGACACAAGGATGTCCCAGTTACCTTTCTGCGGGCCCACGTTAACTTTAAAAATGCAGGGGGTAGCGGGAGGTAGCGCACTGACATCCTGGTGTGCGCCCATAGCAACAGCAGAGCGGAGAAGCGAGGAGAAGCATGCGTGCATGGTAAGTTACCTGTATGTACGTCATCTTCAGTGCTTCGACCACCGCTCCCGGGACCTACTGCTATGGTCTGTAGGCCATAGTAGTAAATTGTGACCCCTGACCAGAGGAGCGGTGGACGGAGCACTGAAGTGGGGCAGTACACAGGCATACAGCCTCCAGCCATACACTGTATAATATGGCTGAAGGCTTTATGTCCGTGGGGGAACTATACTGCCAGCCTAATGTGGGGGAACTATAAACTATGTGTTCTTCTAAAACAAAAGTTATGGCAACTGTATGAGTTTTTTCTAAACTTAAACCTCAGTATTCTGATTTAATTGCTGTGCTGACACTTTGAGGGGAAAAAAAAGTTGGGGTGCATTACGGTTTTGGCACTCAGGCTCAAAAAGATTCACTATCACTGTCCTAGAGCATTATATCTAATGTTATAATTTGGTGTTCTTCTGTTACCATTTAATGACCACCATTATCCTTTTTATGGCACTTAGCAGTCATTGAATATAGAGCAATCTTACAGCCAAAACCTGCGGGATCAGACTTTGATCTGATGCTGGCAGTTTAACCCTCTATGCCATGATCAATAGCGATTGTGGCATGTAGAAAGTGATCTGACAGGTCTTGATCGGCACCCCACTACACAATTGTGGGGTGTTTATAAGTTACTATGGCAGTGTTGATCATTGCAGTGAAGGGTGACGGGGGGGAGGTTTTTTTCATTTCTTGAACGAGACATTACACATGTCTGTAGATGAAAGATAAAATGTTATATGGGTTAGAATATAGTGATCAGAAGGATTTTTTTTTTTTTTCCATTTTAATAAAAAAAAATTGTAACATTTAAATATAAGAAAAGGGTATTGTAAATCAAACTGACATCCAGAATAAAGACAACATTGTTTACCGGAAAGTGAACAATGCAAAACAAAATTACTTAAAATATGGAATCTGCCAATTTTAATGGTAAAATCAATGGTGGATCTATACTCGAGCTGATTGATCTAATGTATTCTCTAAACCTTCTGTAAAAGGCATCTAAACTCTACCTCTATAAAACCCTTTGTAAGGGTAAAATATTATAGACTATGGGGGAGATTTATTAAAGGAGTACTCTGGCGCCAAGACATCTTATCCCCTATTCAAAAAGGATAGGGGATAAGATGCCTGATCGCGGGGGTCCCATCGCTGGGGACCCCCGTGATGTTTCACGAAGCACCCCGTTACCATCAGCCTCCGGAGCATGCTTGCTCTGGATCTGATGATGGCTGTCACGCCCCCTCCCATAGGCTTGCATTGAGGGGGCGGAGCGTGACGTCACAATACTCCGGCCCCGTAATCGGCAGTCATCAGATCCGGAGCGAACATACTCCGGGGACTGATGTAACGGGGTGCTGCGTGAAAGATCACGAGGGGTCCCCAGTGGCGGGACACCTGCGATCAGGCATCTTATCCCCTATCCTTTGGATAGGGAATAAGATGTCTTAGCGCCGGAGTACCCCTTTAAAACCTGTTCAATGGAAAAGTTGCCCAGTTGCCAATAGCAACCAATCAGATCGCTTCTTTCATTTTGCAGAGGCCTTGTTAAAAATTAAAGAAGCGATCTGATTGGTTGTTATGGGCAACTGGGAAACTTTTCCTCTGGACGGGTTTTGATAAATCTCCCCCTATGAAATCAGATTCACAAGAGATGAACTGCTATTTTACATGTTATTGTGGCCAAAGTAGGCCTTTTACAACGGAAATTACCGATTAGTGATGCTTTGTTTAGCCAGTTCTTACTTGGTGTCTTGGGGAACTACCGACCAGAATATTGTTCAAATGATGGTTGTGTCTAAATGCAATGACGTATTTACACATAAATTCCTATGCCTCAGTCAGTCATTAAGCGTCGTGCTATATGTTTATGGACACCATAATGCAACACTGTAATTCTATGGAGAGACCCCAAATCAGATTATGGTATATACCAAAAAAAAAAATCTCTTCATTAACTCAAATAAAACCTAATCATATATCTAGTACAGAATATGTGATTAATATCTTCACATGACCATAGGCACTGTAGTTACTGAAAGTACCATTAGGTCAGAGAAGTGCATCTACCATTGCATACACTCCCTCATGTGATAGAGGAAAGTACTGAACTAGTCACTCCCACTGGGAGATAGCAACCATGGTACCTCAGGCCATTGTAACTGGATTGCATACGTACTAGAGTAAACAATTCCATGGATCCATCACTTTACTTATGCCAGAGACTGGTGACATGCTGAGACCCCAAACACATGTTTGCGTGTCTTTCTCATGGTGTAAACCCCCTGAGCATGGCCCGGGATGCTATGGTTGTTAATTTGCAGTGAAGAGGAACAGTCTGGCACTACCTACGGCTAGGGTTCTGTACACACTAAGAACGCACTCGTCACCTCACAATTAGGAATGCTCTATTTCTAAATGAATGCCCATAATACATGTAGATAAGAACAAATGAAAATCGGCACTCACCCCGTGTGGCAATCTTCATACGGCTTTATCATAATAAACATGCAGCAGTGAGCTCAGCACAGACAGATGGGCACGCACTCAAGCTGACAGCATCAAGCGATCGAAAGAAGATTGAAGATTGCCAAATTAGCCGAGTGCCATTTTTCATTTGTTCTTATCTACAAATATTATGTTTACTATCTCTCAGTAGGAGTAACTGATTTGTTGATGATGTTTTTTTTTTTTTTTAGTTATAAGTTAAGATACACTTTAAATGAGTAGTGCGGTGAAAATGTACTTACTTATCCCCTCTCCAAAAGGATAGGGGATAAGTTATAGATCGCTGGTCTGCAGGAAGCAGCCGTTCTGATCCCACAGCCAACACACCCCCTCCATGTATCTCTACGGGATACATGAAAGGGGGCATGTCGGCTGCCACTCCTTGTAGGGGGTCGGCACACCCCCTTCCAGCAGACTGCCAGGGTCCCATTCAGGAGATCGGAGGGTCCCAGCGGTCAGACCCCCACGATCTATAACTTATTCCCTATCCAAAAGGACTTTTAAATTACTTCTGTTTAAAAAGTACTTAACTGCTGTATGCTCCACACAAAGATAGTTTTTTTTTTTTTTTTTTTTTTTTTGTCTGACCACAGTGCTCTCTACTGACACCTCTCCCCATGTCAGTAACTGTCCAGAGCAGTATAGGTTTGCTGTGGGGGAATTGCTCCTGTTTAGGACAGGTCCCGACATGGACCGAGGTGTCAGCAGAGAGCACTGTGGTCAGACAGAAAAGGAAATTTGAAAGAACTTCCTCTGGAGAATACAGCAGCTGATAAGTACTGGAAGGATTAGGATTGTTAAATCGAAGTCATTTACAAATCTGTTTAACCTGTTAAGGACATAGGACGTTCTCTAACGTCCTCACTACCTGGGCTTTAATGCCCAAGGACGTTAGAGAACGTCCTGTTGTATTTCCGGTCTCTGCCGCGCGCCGGGCAGAGATCGGAACTGGATGCCTGCTGAAATCCTTCAGCAGGCATCCAGGGCAAACGCCGAGGGGGGCCATGTAGGCCCCCCATGTCGGCGATCGCCGCAAATCGCAAGGGAAATCGCCCTTGCGATCTGCGGCGATACCGGGCTGATCGGGTCTCTGGGACCCGACCGCCCGGTAATTTCGCATGATCCCGGCTGTCACAGACAGCCAGGACCATGCTGAAGTATCGGAGCGAGGTGGCAAGCCTGCCACCTCCTCCGATCCCCTGCGATCTGTCGGTTAGTGAACCGACCAATCGCAGGAGGGGGGGCGGTTACTTCCTCCCGTCCTGCCCGGCCCCTGAAAGTCTGGAGAGGACGGGAGGAAGACCGGAGGACGAGGCGGGGGACGGGGGAGTGCAGGGGACCGGCCCCGGTACTTACCTCGTCCCTGAAGACCCGGATCCCGGCGAGGAAGATGGCGGCGGCGGCGACAGGTGAGTAGATCTTCAGCCGCGGTCGGGCCCTTTACAGCAATGCACGTCGCCGTAAAGCGACATGCATTGCTGTAATGGGACCGTGTATACTACAACTCCCAGCATGCCCAGACAGCCCTTGGCGTCTGGGCATGCTGGGAGTTGCAGTTTTGCAACATCTGGAGGTCCACAGTTTGGAGACCACTGTGCCCTTCCAGATGTTGCAAAACTACACATCCTCAGCATGCCCTTACTGTCCAGGCATGCTGGGAGTTGTAGTTCTGTAACATCTGACCCTTCAGATGTTGCAGAACTACAACTCCCAGCATGCCTGGACAGTTTTGGCATACTGGGAGTTCTAGTTTTGCAACATCTGGAAGGGCACAGATTGGGAACCACTGTATTAGTGGTCTGCAAACTGTAGTCCTCCAGATGTTGCAAAACTACAACTCCCAGCATGCTGGGAGTTGTAGTTCGGCAACATCTGGCTCTAAAGATGTTGCCGAACTACTACTCCCAGCATTCCTGAGAATGTTTGGGAGTTGTGGTTTTGCAACAACTGGAGGCACACTGGTTGGGAAACATTGTCTGTTTCCTAACTCAGTGTTTCCCAACCGTGTGCCTCCAGCTGTTGCAAAACTATAACTACCAGCATGCACTGATAAACTGTGCATGCTGGGAGTTGTAGTTTTGTAACAGCTGGAGGTCCCCCCCTTGTGAATGTACAGGGTACATTCACATGGGCAGGGGGCTTACAGTGAGTATCAGGCTGCAAGTTTGCGATGCAGCTAATTTTGCGCGGCAGCTCAAACTCGCAGCGGGAACTCGCTGTAATCCCCCGCCCATGTGACTGTACCCTAAAAACACTACACTACACTAACACAAAATAAAATAAAAAGTAAAAAACACTACGTATACACATACCCCTACACAGCCCCCCCCCCTCCCAATAAAAATGAAAAACGTCCGGTACGCCACTGTTTCCAAAATGGAGCCTCCAGCTGTTGCAAAACAACAACTCCCAGTATTGCTGGACAGCCGTTGACTGTCCAGGCATGCTGGGAGTTTTGCAACAGCTGGAGGCACCCTGTTTGGGAATCACTGGCGTAGAATACCCCTATGTCCACCCCTATGCAATCCCTAATTCAGGCCTCAAATGCGCATGGCGCTCTCACTTTGGAGACCTGTCGTATTTCAAGGCAACAGTTTAGGGTCACAAATGGGGTATCGCCGTACTCGGGAGAAATTGCCTAACAAATTTTGGGGGGATTTTTCTCCTTTAACCCCTTATGAAAAGGTGAAGTTGGGGTCTACAACAGCGTGTTATTGTAAAAAAATAAATTTTTTACACTAACACGCTGGTGTTGCCCTTTACTTTTCATTTTGACAAGAGGTAAAAGGGAAAAACGCCCCCCAAAATTTGTAATGCAATTTCTCCCGACTACGGAGATACCCCATATGTGGGCGCAAACTTCTCTGGGGGCGCACAACAAGGCCCAGAAGGGAGAGTGCACCATGTACATTTGAGGTGATTTGCACAGGGGTGGCTGATTGTTACAGCGGTTTTGACAAACGCAAAAAAAAAAAAAACCCACATGTGACCCCATTTCGGAAACTACACCCCTCACGGAATATAATGAGGGGTGCAGTGAGAATTTACCCCCCACTGGTGTCTGACAGATCTTTGGAAGAGTGGGCTGTGCAAATTAAAAATTTTGTACAGCCCACTGTTCCAAAGTTCTGACAGACACCAGTGGGGGGGTAAATGCTCACTGTACACCTTGTTACGTTCCTCAAGGGGTCTAGTTTCCAAAATGGTATGCCATGTGGGGGTTATTTTGCTGTCCTGGCACCATAGGGGCTTCCTAAATGCGACATGCCCCCCGAGCAAAATTTGCTCTCCAAAAGCCAAATATGACTCCTTCTCTTCTGAGCATTGTAGTTCGCCCGTAGTGCACTTCAGGTCCACTTATGGGGTACCTTCATACTCAGAAGAGATAGGGTTACAAATTTTGGGGGGTATTTTCTGCTATTAACCCTTGCAAAAATGTGACATTTGGGGGGAAACACACATTTTAGTGAAAAAAAAAATATATTTTTTTACATATGCAAAAGTCGTGAAACCCCTGTGGGGTATTAAGGCTCACTTTATTCCTTGTTACGTTCCTCAAGGGGTCTAGTTTCCAAAATGGTATGCCACGTGAGGGTTTTTTGCTGTTGTGGCACCATAGGGGCTTCCTAAATGCGACATGCCCCCCGACCAAAATTTGCTCTCCAAAAGCCAAATATGACTCCTTCTCTTGTGAGCATTGTAGTTTGCCCGTAATGCACTTCAGGTCCACGTATGGGGTACCTCCATACTCAGAAGAGATGGGGTTACAAATTTTGGGGGGTATTTTCTGCTTTTAACCCTTGCAAAAATGTGAAATTTGGGGGGAAACACACATATTAGTGAAAAATTTTTTTTTTTTTTTTTTTTACATATGCAAAAGTCGTGAAACACCTGTGCGGTATTAAGGTTCACTTTACCCCTTGTTACGTTTCCCAAGGGGTCTAGTTTCCAAAATGGTATGCCATGTGGGGATTTTTTGCTGTTCTGGTACCATAGGGGCTTCCTAAATGCAACATGCCCCCCAAAAACCATTTCAGAAAAACGTACTCTCCAAAATTCCCTTGTCGCTCCTTCGCTTCTGAGCCCTCTACTGCGCCCGCCGAACACTTTACATAGACATATGAGGTATGTGCTTACTCGAGAGAAATTGGGCTACAAATATAAGTATAAATTTTCTCTTTTTACCCCTTGTAAAAATTCAAAAATTGGGTCTACAAGAACATGCGAGTGTAAAAAATGAAGATTGTGAATTTTCTCCTTCACTTTGCTGCTATTCCTGTGAAACACCTAAAGGGTTAAAATGCTGTCTGAATGTCATTTTGAATACTTTGGGGGGTGCAGTTTTTATAATGGGGTCATTTGTGGGGTATTTCTAATATGAAGACCCTTCAAATCCACTTCAAACCTGAACTGGTCCCTGAAAAATAGTGAGTTTGAAAATTTTGTGAAACATTGGAAAATTGCTGCTGAACTTTGAAGCCCTCTGGTGTCTTCCAAAAGTAAAAACTCATTAATTTTATGATGCAAACATAAAGTAGACATATTGTATTTGTGAATAAAAAATTTTTTTATTTGGAATATCCATTTTCCTTACAAGCAGAGAGCTTCAAAGTTCGAAAAATGCGAAATTTTCAATTTTTTCAGCAAATTTTGAAATTTTTCACTATGAAACGATGCAAGTATCGACAAAATTTTACCAATAACATAAAGTAGAATATGTCACGAAAAAACAATCTCGGAATCAGAATGATAGGTAAAAGCATTCCAGAGTTATTAATGTTTAAAGTGACAGTGGTCAGATGTTCAAAAAACGCTCCGGTCCTAAGGTGTAAAATGGCCTGGTCCTTAAGGGGTTAAACTTTCTGGCACCATTGGAGGTAGTAGGCTGTGTCCGCACATTGAATTTCTATAACCACTCATTTTGGCTGTGCCTGGTGGAATTTTCCAAAATAATTGCAATCGTGCATAGTGCGGTAAAGACATGCTTACAGTGATTTGCACAATTGCAGTAAAATAGCGGTTTGCCACGATTTAGCGAGAAAAATAAAATAGTCAGAGAGAAAAAAAACGCAACAAGAAATGCAATGTGTGAACACAACCTCAGGAGATTTATCATTCAAGATGTATATATATTCTCCTGGAATTAGCTGCGGTATACAATTGTGGGTGGGAAGGGAAGGGGAGGGGGTCTGTGAGCTAGCCGGAGCAATTTTATAAGTGAGGTTATTCTTTAGTTCACAGAAAGTCAGCTGACCCAGAACCTGACTTCCTTTTGACATACTTTATTAAGCCACAAAAAAAAAATAAAAATAAAATAAACACTTTGTTGGTCATGTGATTGCTAGTTATAGTAATCAAATGGATAGATGCAGCTGTGCTAGAATGAAACAAATTGTGCTTTATGACAAGTGATTAGGAAATAAACCTGGAGTGCACATTTACATACAGTGGGGGAGATTTATCAAAACCTGTGCAGAGGAAGAGTGGTGCAGTTGCCCATAGCAACCAATCAGATTGCTTCTTTCATTTTCCACAGGCCTCTTAGAGGCCTGTGGAAAATGAAAGAAGCAATCTGATTGGTTGCTATGGGCAACTGCACCACTCTTCCTCTGCACAGGTTTTGATAAATCTCCCCCAGTATCACTAATCCTACAGCAGCAGTTTTATATGAGCACAGCTGCACTCGTGCGTTTTATTACTCTAATTTTGTCATGTGATCAGTCTGACTCTGCATAACCTAGTACCCAATGGTTACATCAGGATGTCAGACTAACTACAGTACGGACAAAACCTGGCTGGAGCTTCAGAGTGTGGCCAGCGCCGACTGAATCAGTTGGTGCTAGGACAGCTGACATTGCTGTCCCCATAGATGAAAATGTCTGCGGAGTGGATTTTGCCTAAAAAATGGACAAGGAGTGTCCACCGTTAAAATTCTGTAGTGTGCACTGTAGAGCGGAATCCTGTTGTCAGAAATGCTGAGTGGAATTTCAAAACAAAATACCGTTTGGAAATTCCGTAGTGTGAACCCAGCCTAAGGGTACGTTCACACGCGCGGGTTTTCCGCTGCGTATTTGAAAGTGGGAGGGCTCTTCTCGGCTGTCCGCTGAAGATTTTCCGCCGCGGAACGTACACTGCGGAAAATCTGCCACAAGCCCCATTGAAGTCAGTAGGGACTTTCGTCTACTTAGCTTTATTAATAGCCAGATCGAAATCTATTAATCATATCATTGTTTTTAGAGTTATAAATAAAAATATACCAGATGCAACTCAGGATCAGTACAGGATAAATAATGTGAAATACGTACTCAGTGGGGAGATCAAAACTTGTCCAGAGGAAAAGTTACCTATAGCACCCAATCAGATTGCTTCTTTGATTTTTAAAGGGGTACTCCGGTGAAAACCTTTTTTCTTTTAAGTCAACTGGTGGCAGAAAGTTAAACATATTTGTAAAGTACTTCTATTAAAAAATCTTAATCCTTTGTGTACTTATTAGCTGCTGAATGCTTCAGAGGAAATTCCTTTCTTTTTGGAACACTGATGACATCACAAGCACAGTGCTCTCTGCTGACATCTCTGTCCATTTTAGCAACCATGCATAGCAGATGTATGCTAAGGGCAGAATGGGGGCTCAGTGGTTAGCACTGCTGCCTTGCAGTGCTGGGACTTGGGTTCAAATCCCACTAAGCACAACAATAAATAAAGTATTATTATTATAATAACGTCAGCAGAGAGCACTGTGCTCGTGAGGTCATCAGAGAGCATTCCAAAAAGAAAATAATTTCCTCTGTAGTATTCAGCAGCTAATAAGTACAGGAAGGATTAAGATTTTTTAATATAAGTCATTTACAAATATGTTTAACTTTCTGCCACCAGTTGATTTAAAAGAAAAAAAGGTTTTCACTGGAATACCCCTTTAACAAGGCCTCTGAAAAATGAAAGAAGCGATCTGATTGGTTGCTATGGGCAACTCTGGAATATTATACAGGATGTAACTCAGGATCAAGGCAAGCAACCATAGGCTGCTAATGCATGCTGGGAATGACTACACTATGCGGACCTCTGGGTTAGAAAGGTCAAATTCTGATCCATATATGTATTATACATAAGTAGGTTTATGAGTAACAGAATGCCAATTCACATCTGTCATGAGAATTAATTTCCAGAGTTTATTTCCAGACTGCTGCTGAATAAGTACATGGACACACACTGTGGTTAGGTTGTATACAGAGTTTGTGGTGGATCTGATCGGGTTTCTTCCTTGCCCTTTGTTTATTTCTTCCATTCATTCTTTTCATAGTCCCACTTTGAGGAGAATCCCTCAATGGGCCCTACGCGCATATCCAACATTCTGCGGACCTGCCTCTCTTTCCAGTCTTCCTCCAGGGTGTGCGGAAGTTGAGGGAACACTACATGGACAGAAAAGATGGTGTCATTTCTAGTCTATGGTCCTACAAAAGAATTCCAGTTTCAGATATCCTTACCATGTACTCTTTGCCACCACACTATGAGTCCTGTTATTCCAAAGAAGAAGAAGATGGCACCAAACACTGATTTCCACTCGTTGGTCGGCTTGTTCATCTCTGCATAGGTCTGGTTAAATTTGATGCGGTAAACTGTGGAAGGCAGTGAGAAGAGGAGGGGGAATCGCAGCATCAAAGTAAGCTTGACACCCCCCCCCCCCCCCACACACAAAGCCACCATGTAATCATGAGAGAGCCTGGCTATCTTAGGTGCAGCATAGGTTGAACATAAGGAGTTACCGTTAATGGTGTATGGCTAGAACACTTCTTGTTGACAGTGTTTGGTTAACAGAATTCAGGAAAATCTTCTACCCCCCCTTCATTAAATCACCAGGACATAAGCATAGTAGGAACAGAGAACATGTAAATAGGTAATATTGGTGGCAAACACTAGCAAGGAGGTGGGAGATAAGTCCATCCACTTCCTAGCGACATCAAAGATCTGTCTAACAATCACATATACTAATATAGATCTTTATACCGATTCTCAACATGGAAATTGCAACACTAAGAAGAAGAACGACAAGTAATACGGTTATACAAATCAAGGAGGTTGCAGGTGTCGCCAGGGCCATATTAACAGAACACTGCCCTAGGCACTCTAAATGAATACACCCCATTAGGGCGATTTCATGAGGCTAGGTGCGCACATCAGAGTTTCTGAACGGAATTCCGATTGGAATGTCTGCATGGAAATTCCACTGTAGCAGAGTCAGGTTGAGATTACCAGGATTCAGCTGCACTGTGCACATGGCAGGATTTCTGTGCCAGATGTTTCCAGCACGGAAATTCCGATTTCCGTGTCCACAGATAAAAAAATAAAAAAAAAAAGCCCGAACAAACATTCTCTCTTTGGACTCTGCATGAAATGCATAGCCATCTATGAGACTGCGCATTCCTCGCTCCGGTATGTTTATGCCAGCACCCGCAGTTTGCCGAATGTCCACGGTGATTCTCCAGACATTCTGATGTGTGAACATGGCCTAAGAGTTGGAATGTTCTCATGCAGATACATTGCAGATTGACAGTGGATCTCACCCCTATACACAAAGTGGTAAAATCTACCACATCTAAAAACCTAGTAAATGGCAGACTACAAATCTGCAGGAAAAATTTACAACTATTCTGACCCATGTGAATTTATCCGAAAGAAGGGAAGCTATGCTTTCTCCTCCAGGTGTATGGCGGCAGCCACATCAGCCATGCTGCCCTAGGCACAGGGCTATAGGTGCCCAATAGCAGATACATATGTCATACCTTCAGAGACTGTTGTTGACTGGATAATGCCCATCTCCCCCGACCTCCTACAGCTGCTGAGCCAAAGCTCAGTTTCTAGTCCTTTCTGTAATTTCCTGGTTCAGATATGACATCCCTGAAATAACTGTCCCATATGGCATAGCTGTGGCTAGTGATTGGCAGGAGAAGAGCAGTCCTTGCAGGAAAGACATGACCCAGAAAGTAGTCAAGATGATATGGGACCAGGAGTATCAACGCAGCTGTGTAGAATCTGGGTAGGCAAGTATACACTCCTTTTTATTTTTATTCCACCCTCAGTATTCTTAGCCCCCTGACAACTACTTTAAATGTTCTCTGTTCCTTCTATGCTTAAGTCATGATGATAGGATAAAGGGACTTTTCTTCCAGAAAGCATCTATGGCACTTATTCGGCCCCCTGTACTTTCTGGATTCTACACATTCTCCTCACCTACTCCAGGCCCTCTACAGTTCCTGAATTATACAGATGCACAATTCTAGACCCTCCTTACTTTCTGGATATTACAGATGCCTCGTTCCCATCTGCGAGGTTGGATCTGTACTGATTTCCAAGCCACATATTAACCATTGTCATGACTGTAAATTCCAATAAAACATTCTGAACACATGGCCATACCAGTGTAACCATAATACTCCAGTAATGGATACCAGTAGATGACTGGTCTATATCACACTGTACATTACGTGATATCTTGTCTTCTAAACTCAGCTGCTTCCAAGGTCCTTTTTCTTTTTCTTTAAGGGCATTCTCCTGGGAGGTAAGACCATCATGGAAGGGGATATCGGGCAGTGGTAAAGTTCGGTGGTCGAAATATGCTGGCTTTGTGTAAGATGGTACTGCATCTACTGATGGAAGACATTACTACATTAAAGCCAGGTCACATCACAGTTGCATATTTTTGTACATAGGAGGTTCATTCTTGTATATGAGCAGTATTAGATAAAAAAAGCAATATTATAGGAAGCAATATTTTATAGGAGTCACCATTAAAGTTCAAAGCTGCTCTCCCGATAGGACTACACATCAGTGCAGATAAACTACACAGTACAATACAGTTTCCCAGACAATCATATATGACTCCCAGCGAGTTCTGTGCACAGGACTCTTGCTGGAAGTCATTAGGTTGCCTCAGCAACTGTACCACCCAGCATTAGCAGGAAAGTCCAATAGCTCAGCTCACCACACCCGCAATTTGCAGAGCCCCTCCTCGGGGCATGGACAGCCTGAGCACAGCAACAGAATCCAAAAGCACAGAAGATCCGGCTCACGAGGTGGTGATCCAATATTACTTTATTAATATTCCAGCATACAAAGTCATATAAAATCTTTTTGGACGCCATGTCCTTAGTCAATCACTAGCTGCGTCTCTTTGCAGGGATATGTGCAGAATGGGTGAAAAAGCAGCTTTGGACATATTTTAAAAAGTAATTATATTCTTGTACAAGGGGCAGTATTAAAAGTGGGGTACTTTATTTTTATATATTTTTTTTTACATATGGGCAGCATTAAAGTAGGTATATTCTTGTACATAGGGACAATGTTAGTAGTAATATTTATGTAAATAGGGAGAAATTTTATGTATTAGTTCTATTCTTGTACATAGGGGAACGTTTTATAGTAGTTATATTTATGTACATTGGAGCAGTATAACAGTAATTTTATTACTTTACAGCTCGGCCCAGTCTTATTTGGCAGCAATGTGATGTCCCAGTACGGGTTATATTCCCGTACAGTACCTAGGACACAGAGGAACTCAACCTGATAGGGCCCAAGGGCTCTCCCCCATAGTAATATATATTAAGTATGGTGTTATGTGTGATGTATAAGAGGACCTTTGAGTTAGTCACATGATAATGTGTTCACATGATGTTACCCAGAGAGCACCAGCTAACCAGGTGAACTGCAGCTTGACCTATGGGCTTCTGGCTCAGCCCCCCTTTATAAGAGGGGGAGCCATTACAATCGCTCTTAGATCCTGAGGCACAGTAAAGACCAGATGTCTCGGAGCTAGTGTCCAGCACATCTGGAGGCCTCAAGCCTACCTATAGCCACAAGCTGTAGTCATCCATGTCTGCTGTCACTACAGTCAAGTCTATTATAGTCAGCGTGGCTGTCCTGAAGTCTGTCAAAGTCACTACAAGTTCCAGAAAGCTGCGGGGTCCTTCTGTGTTACTGGCCACCTCTCTGGGATCCTGGCCTAGCTGTAAAGGCTAGTGCCATCTGTCTACCTCAGTAAAGCTACCATTAACCCTAACCTGGTCTTGGACTATTATAGCCCTGGCATCACGTACATTTAGGGGTTAATAACACCTTACTTTCCCCTATGTACAACATCTGCCCCATACACCTCATCTTTACACCCGAGACACCACAGTAAGGTACCCAGTGGAGTAGCCCCCCCCCCCCCCCCCCCTCCATCCCATTTAGTCCTTCCACCCATAATCTTCAGCTTCCAGTGCTTTTGTGGGGTTTTGGTGAAGGAAATGTTGACATTGGCAATTGCTTTATTATAGAACTTCTGAAGGTTTAGGGTAGGGTCACACATGCAGCATTTTGCTGCATTTTTCCTGCAGTTGATTTTGCTACCTATTGACTTCAATGAGTAGGGAAATACAGCACATGTGACCCTACCCTTAAAATGTAAAAGCTGTGGTTCACAACCTTGTTCCTCACCTTGTCTTTTGGAAACTGTCAGCAGTCACTTGTAGTACATGTCATTCACTTGTGACTCCTCTTCCATATGCAATCCTTTGGCTCATTGTGCTCATCTTTTTCTTGCTACTAACACCTCACACCTTATCCTGTGCCACTCACACTTCACTGACTTATTACAGGCACTCATTATAACCACCTTTGTCTTAAGCCATGTATCAAGAACCTGACACTATTTTTGTCATTTACAGGTGCCTCACACCTCATTCTGTTCACTTCTTATTACAGCTCCTCAGTCTTCTGTACCCCTAGATCATCCTGTGTCCCATTCCTGGCGCCTCATACCTCCGTGTCCTATTCCTGGCGCCTCATACCTCTGTGTCCTATTCCTGGCGCCTCATACCTCTGTGTCCCATTCCTGGCGCCTCATACCTCTGTGTCCCATTCCTGGCGCCTCATACCTCTGTGTCCCATTCCTGGCGCCTCATACCTCTGTGTCCCATTCCTGGCGCCTCATACCTCTGTGTCCCATTCCTGGCGCCTCATACCTCTGTGTCCCATTACCTCTGTGTCCTTGTCTTTTACAGCTGTCTCAGGTCTCACTCTCAGACTTGCTCAATTCACAGATTTTAAAGGACCTCTCACCTTATCCTGTACACAAACAGTTTGCTGCCTTATCACAGGTTCCCCCCAACTCATGTACCTCATGAGGCTTCCTTACTTCTAAGGGTCCCTTACACCGAGTGCTAATACAGGCCTAACTGCTCAATTTGGACTCTCCTGAATATTACATACTGTAACTCACCTTATTCCAGGCCCTCCTTACCACCTAAATCTTACAGGTGCCTCATGCCTCCAGGTCGGTCATAATGCCCAAAGCTTGTCTCTGGACAGTCTTCCCTTTTCTGATAACGGGATTCTCCCTGCTGGTGCCCTGCACCTCACTTTATAACTTCCCATTGTTTGTGCCCCACATCTCCCCTTGTTCCCACCTCCTGTTGTACAATCTTATTCCCAGCACTTACCATGGTCCCCGTGGCTGTGGGCCGCTCTCACGCCGATGGCTCCCAGAACCCTCATTTTAGCCAAAAGTGGCGACCTCTGTGCCAGAACCGACAACATCTGTAATGGAAAAGACTGTCAGATTGTGCTGCCCCCATACGCCACCTGTCAGTGCTGTCCCCTCCACTACCCCCCTGTATCAAGTAATTAGGGTCATGTCCTCTTAGGACCAAGTAGCAGTTCCACCCTCCTACCATAGTGTGACGCTGTGCAGAAAGTCCTGGCACTGCCACTTGGCACCCGAGTTGTGCGTTCCTCTGACCTCTGGGAACAGGGAAAGGTCAAAACGTCCCTTAATTTATCCTGTGTCCATCTACGTAGCTATAGTTAGATTGTCAGCTCTTTGGTACAGCAGCTATAAAGCTAGGAGTATGGAGCTCTGGGGTCCATGTGAGAAGCTTTTGCATGTAAAGCAGGTAAACTGGTAAGGCCTGCACATTCTCACTGCCCTGGCAGATGAAGATCTTACATCTACGCCACAGTTCTATTTCACCACCCTCTCAACCTCAGCAGCCCCACATGTACCAAGCAGCACCCACATTAAGGGGATTCGTAGTGCAGACCCCCTATGCAGTACTCACAGTGACGGGGAGGGAGCTGAGCTGCAGACTCTAAAATGGAGAGCGAGTCAGGGACAAGATCTGGGATCACAGCCAGATGCAGATTTGGAGAAAAAGCCAGCAGCAGGGAATTCTGGGACAGAGAGCAAGGGACGCCTTAATCCACCCCCCAAACAGATCATAGCCGGAAATCAGAAGGAGGGGGTGCCCCTAATATCACCACCTTCTCTTCCTGTCCCCAGCCATGACAGTCTATAGTGTGTTCTCTCATCCGAACACCTCAGAAGTGATCTTATAGTGGCTCCGGCACTAAATTCTTTTTTATTATTATTCTTTTAACTCATGTAGCTACATATCCTCCTTTATACACTTATTTTTAACAGCGTTTCTCAACGTGTTACTACAATTCCCAGCATGCATGTGGCTGGAGAACCACAGATGTAGGTCATATTAAAGGATATTGCACAGATACAATGTTGCAGAACATTTACATCTTTTTCAAATTTATCTGAGATCTTGAACATCTATAGCTGCCCTGAGACTGATATTGATATAGACCAGTGTAACTCTTCAGCTTTTGGGGAAAAATAGACTTCTCATCATGTCCTGTCAGGACATAACAGGGGTTGTAGTCTGGCAGCATTTGTAGAAAGGTTTGGAACTTTGTAAACCTTTGAAGTGACTGTAGCTGTGGCTCTCCAACCACAGGCATGCTGGGAGTTGTAGTGTTTGCAGCAGTTAGAGAGCTACACGTTGTTACAGAACAGTGCTCCCCCAGAGTCTTAGTGGCAACACGCTGTCATTGCTTTCTCTTTGTGAACCTTTAGACAGTTTCCCCAACAAGTGCGCCTCCAGCTGTTGCAAAGCTTCAACTTCCAGTATGCCTGGACAGCCAAAGGCTGTCCAGGCATGCTGGGAGTTGTAGTTTTGCAACATTACACCAGACCTAGTCATAATCTAAACCAGTGTGCCTCCAGCTGTTTCAAAACTACAACTCCCATCATGCCCTGGCAGCCAAAGCATGCTGGGAGTTGTGGTTTTGCAACAGCTGGAGGCACCCTGGTTGGGAAACACTGGTTTAGATTATGACCAGGTCAGATGTAATGTAGTAAAATCCTTCCAAATTGCCAGTCTAAAAAAAAAACAAAATCTCAGACATATGATTTCCTATGACCGCAGAATTACATATCATGTGACCACTTTGTTATGCTCAGTGGTTCAGGTTTATTAGATTTATATGTGTTGAAGCAGGGGTTACTATGCAGATCACAAGGACTATGGATGATTGGGGAAGGTTGCCCCTTATTGATAGTTCTACCCTGTTACATTGTAACATGATTATGGTTTGTCAACATGACTTCAAAGAGAACAATTATATCCGGTATTTTCCAGACGGTTTTATTACACCGAGTGGTTTATCAGTCAGGGTTGTCCCTGGCTTTCTGCCTCTCTTTGTTCCATTACATTATGGTATCCTGTAATTCCATAACATTTACAGAGGGTGGGGGACCTTATATTGTGAGTTTTGCTAAAATAGCTGTTTGGCTAGAACTCAAACTTCAGGCAATTCGGTTTAGCAGACCTTTTAAAATAAAATCAGGCACCTGACCCCAGGGAATCCCATACAGAAAGTGTGGTGCAGTTGTCCATAACAACCAGATTGCCATGGGCAAAAGCACCACTTCCTTTACACAGGTTTAGACAAGTCTCCCCCATGCTGCCTTTCAAACAGCTCTCAGAAGGAAGTATAGGAGTAATGTCAAAGCCACTATCAAAGCCAGAGCTTCAGCCATTTTAGAGATAGCAGGTGCTAGATGAAGATCTCTGTGAGGGACAGTGATCAGTGAACAACATAGATCGTAGGATCCCACATACATAATTATGGTAAAGCATCACTGCAGGTAATTTTACATTTTTTAAATTTATTTATTTTTAAACACGAATTGTGAAAAAGCAGCATAGAGGGAAAAGCCATTGCATTTTTTTTTTTTTGTACATAAACACTAGCCAGGATCTGCATCCAAAAGGGATCATTTTCGGGCATTAATAGAAAAAAATTAAAAAATATACGCTAGTGAACTGTGTTTTTTTTTCACTTAACCTGTTAGTTCCCACTGGGTACCATCCATTGACCCATAGCCATATTTGTTGCCAGAACTTTGAAATAACCTTTGCCTTATAAACATCTCAGAAGTTCATAAATATGCTCCAAGGTGACCACACCTGTTGACAGGGCTTTTAGACAGTGTTAGGGTTCATTCACACGGACAGATCCACAGCATATTTTACGCTGCGGATCCGCCTACAATGCACCCTACAGTGCTGCCTCCTCTGTGTCTGCTCATAGCAGCAATTCACTGCTAAGAGCAGACACGCCGAGATGTGGGAGTCTCTGCATGCACGCGCAGTGTACTCACACATCGCGGCCGCTCCCCCTGCTCCCTGAGCTAGGCCAAGAGCACCCGCGATGTGAGCGCATACAAGCAGCGACTCTCACATCACAGTGTGTCTGATTGTATCAGCCGATTGCCTCTATGAGCAGGCAGCACTGTAGGGTCCATTGTAGGCAGACCCGCAGCGTAAAATACACTGCAGATCCATCCGTGTGAATGAGCCCTTCTACACATTTTTGGGCTATTCGAGAAGAGCAGGATCAGGGAACTAGTTCAGGCAGAACTGAACTTAAAAAAAAAAAATAATAATAATTTATACATTTTGCTACCCATCGTCTTCAATGGGTATATACACTGCTCAAAAAAATAAAAAATAAAAAAGGAACACTAAGATAACACATCCTAGATCTGAATGAATGAGTGAATTAATCATATGAAACTTTCGTCTTTACATAGTTGAATGTGCTGACAACAAAAATCAATGGAAATCAAGTTTATCAACCCATGGAGGTCTGGATATATGGCGACACGCTGAAAATCTAAGTGGAAAACCACACTACAGGCTGATCCAACTTTGATGTAATGACCTTAAAACAAGTCAAATGAGGCTCAGTAGTGTGTGGCCTCCACATGACCTCCCTACAACGCCTGGGCATGCTCCTGATGAGGTGGCAGATGGTCTCCTGAGGGATGTTCTCCCAGACCTGGACTAAAGCATCCGCCAACTCCTGGACAGTTTGTGGTGCAACATGGCATTGGTGGATGGAGTGAGACATGATGTCCCAAATGTGCTCTATCAGGTTTAGATCTGGGGAACGGGCGGCGGGCCAGTCCATAGCATCAATGCCTTCCTCTTGCAGGAACTGCTGACACACTCCAACCACATGAGGTCTAGCAGTAGGAGGAACCCAGGGCCAACCGCATCAGCATATGGTCTCACAAGGGGTCTGAGGATTGCATCTCAGTACCTAATGGCAGTCAAGCTACCTCTGGCAAGCACATGAGGGCTATGCGGCCCCCAAAGAAATACCAACCCACACCATTACTGACCCATCGCCAAACCGGTCATGCTGGAGGATGTTTCAGGCAGCAGAACGTTCTCCAGGGCGTCTCCAGACTGTCACATGTGCTCAGTGTGAACCTGCTTTCATATGTGAAGTGCACAGGGCGCCAGTGGCAAATTTGCCTATATTGGTGTTCTTTGGCAAATGGCAAACGTCCTGCATGGTGTTGGGCTGTAAGTACAACCCCCACCTGTGGACGTCGGGCCCTCAGAGTGTTTCTGACCATTTGAGTGGACACATGCACATTTGTGGCCTGCTGGAGGTCATTTTGCAGGGCTCTGGTAGTGCTCCTCCTTGCACAAAGGCAGAGGTAGTGGTCCCGCCGATAGGTTGTTGCCCTCTTACGGCCTCCTCCATGTCTCCTGATTTACTGGCCTGTCTCCTGGTAGTGCCTCCATGCTCTGGACACTAGGCTGATAGACACAGCAAACCTTCTTGCCACAGCTCACATTGATGTGCCATCCTGAATGAGCTGCACTACCCGAGCCACTTGTGTGGGTTGTAGACTCCGTCTCATGCTACCACTAGAGTGAAAGCACTGCCAGCATTCAAAAGTGACCAAAACATCAGCCAGGAAGCATAGGAACTGATAAGTGGTCTGTGGTCCCCACCTGCAGAACCACTCCTTTATTGGAGGTGTCTTGCTAATTGCCTATAATTTCCACCTGTTGTCTGTTCCATTTGCACAACAGCATGTGAAATTGATTGTCACTGTTCCTTCTTGAGTGGACAGTGTGATTTCACAGAAGTGTCATTGACTTGGAGTTACATTGGGGGAGATTTATAAAAGTTGTCTATTTCCCGCATCAATATAAACCAAACTACAGAGCATTAGGCTTTTCTATTATGCACCTAATTTATCAAAAGTCGCACGGCTCTTGATAAATTCTGCGCACGGACTTTGGGATCTATGCTTTTAGACTATTTATTAGTGATGAGCGGCATTGCCCATATTCGAATTTGCGATATTTCGCGAATATATAGACGAATATTCATCCTATATTTGCGAATTTTGCGTGTTTGTTCTATTCGCATATGTGAATGTTCGCGTATTGGAGGAAGAAAACAGTGAGGGGGTGGGCAACTTTACTATTGGTTGCTAGGGATGTTGTTGATAACCTCTGACAAGTGTATTTGCATCATTCTAATTGGCCCACAGGTGAAAAGAAGGAATATACGAATATGCACATATGCGGGTAAAACTTTGAAATGTGAATATTCGTGCCCAACACTAGTATTTAACCTGCTCCAGCATGGTCTGACATTTCGGCATACTTTCAGCCGATGCGACTTGTCGCTGAAAAGTCGCTTTTGATAAATTCAGCACCAATGCATTTTTCCGTCTAAAATAGACTAGAATGCATCATGTTCTAAAAATCCTCTTAAGCAAAAGTCGCAAAAGTGTCATTTAGACTGCGACTGTGCGACAAATTTAGATGGGAAAAAAGTCTAACTCCTTTAACCCCTTAAGGACCAAGGACGTACAGGTACGTCCTTGGTCCTGCTCTCCTGATATAACGCAGGGTTACACAGTAACCCCGCATCATATCACGGCGGGCCAGGAGTCATAGTGAAGCCGGGACCTGCCTCTAATAGCGCAGCTATTAACCCTTTAGCCGCGCGCTCAGAGCTGAGCCGCGCGGCTAAAAGCGAAAGTTGACGGAAAGTTGCCGAAAGTTGCCGGCTAGCTCAGTGGGCTGTTCGGGATAGCCGCGGCGAAATCGCGGCATCCCGAACAGCTGACAGGACAGCGGGAGGGCCCCTTCCTGCCTCCTCGCTGTCCGATCGCTGAATGACTGCTCAGTGCCTGAGATCCAGACATGAGCAGTCATGTGGCAGAATCGTCGATCACTGGTTTCCTGAGAAACCAGTGATCAATGATGAAGATCAGTGTGTGCAGTGTTATAGGTCCCTATGGGAGCTAGAACACTGCAAAAAAAAAGGGGAAAAAAATAAAGTGAATAAAGATCATTTAACTCTTCCCCTATTAAAAGTTTGAATCACCCCCCTTTTCCAATAAAAAAAAAAAAAAAGTGTAAATAAAAACATATATGGTATCACCGCGTGCGGAAATGTCCGAATTATAAAAATATATAATTAATTAAACCGCTCGGTCAATGGCGTGCGCGCAAAAAAATTCCAAAGTCCAAAATAGTACATTTTTGGTCACTTTTTATATCATTTAAAATCAATAAGTCCTATCAATGCAAAAATGGTACCTTTAAAAACTTCAGATCACGGCGCAAAAAATGAGCCCTCATACTGTCCCATACACGGAAAAATAAAAAAGTTATAGGGGTCAGAAGATGACAATTTTAAACGTATTAATTTTCCTGCATGTAGTTATGATTTTTTCCAGAAGTCCGACAAAATCAAACCTATATAAGTAGGGTATCATGTTAATCGTATGGACCTACAGAATAAATATAAAAGGTGTCATTTTTACCGAAAAATGTACTACGTAGAAACGGAAGCCCCCAAAAGTTACAAAACTGTGTTTTTTTCAATTTTGTCTCACAATGATTTTTTTTTCCATTTCACCGTAGATTTTTGGGCAAAATGACTGACTTCATTACAAAGTAGAATTGGTGGCGCAAAAAATAAGCCATCATATGGATTTTTAGGTGCAAAATTGAAAGAGTTATGATTTTTTAAACGCAAGGAGCAAAAAACGAGAATGCAAAAACGGAAAAACCCCCGGTCCTTAAGGGGTTAATAAATCTCCCCCATTGTGATGTTTAAGTGTTCCCTTTCTTTTTTTTTGAGCAGTGTATGTTGTAGATGAATGTTCTTTGCAGCCACCTGGTGTGTCAATGGTACTGTAAGAACTTTCATTGCTACACTTTATGACCTAGATTTCTGCTTGTGCAATATAAATGCTGATATACAGTATTTATCGGGGTATACCACGCACCGGCCTATAACACGCACCCTCATTTTACCAAGGATATTTGGGTATAAAAAGTTTTTTACCCAAATATCCATGGTAAAATGAGGGTGCGTGTGTGCGCGCGCGTATACCCCGATACACCCCCAGGAAAGGCAGGGGGAGAGAGGACGTTGCTGCCCGCTTCTCTCCCCCTGCCTTTCCTGGGGTCTAGAGCCCTGCTGCCGGCCCTCCTCTCCCCCTGGCTATCGGCGTCGCTGCCCGTTCTGTCCCCCTGACTATCGGTGCCGGCGCCCCATTGCCGGCGCCGATAGCCAGGGTGAGAGAAGCGGCGCCGACAGCCAGGGGGAGAGGAGGGGCAGCGGCACCCATTGCCGGCGCCGCTGCCCCCCCCATCCCCAGTGGCATAATTACCTGTTGCCGGGGTCGGGTCCGCACTGCTACAGGCCTCCGGCGTGCGTCCCCTGCGTTGTTGCTATACACCTGGGGGTGTATCGGCGTATAACACGCACATAGACTTTAGGCTAAAAATTTTAGCCTAAAAAGTGCGTGTTATACGCCGATAAATACGGTATATATAGCGGACAATGAAGGAAGTCTGGGCATACAAAGTGGGCACTTGTCCAGAGGCCTTCTGACCAGCCATTCTCTAGGCCCCATGCTGGACAGAGAATCAGCACCCCACCACAGGCAGCGAGATTGAACCATTAAACTTGCAGGCCAGGGAAGTCTCAGCTATTCTTGTCAAGAGGTGGGGGTTATGTGCATATGCATTTTAATTTTATCTGTAAGGGGGTCACTGATGTTTGGGGGGGTACCACAAAGAAAAAGACATGGCCACACATGCTGGGGGAGATTGATCAAAACCCGCCCAGAGGTAAAATTGCTGAGTTGTTCATAGCAACCAATCAGATCATTTCTTTCATTTTTCAGAGGCCTTTTCAAAAATGGGAGAAAATCTGATTGGTTGCTATGGGCAACTGGGTATCTTTTCCTCTGGACAGGTTTTGATAAATCTCCTCATAACTTTTTGCACAATAATTGGTTTGCCTTGAATTGTTCTTGTCTAACCCCTATACCAGAGTTTCCCAACCAGGGTGCCTCCAGCTGTTGCAAAACTACAACTCTCAGCATGCCCAGACAGCCTTTGGCTGTCCGGGCATGTTGTGAGTTGTAGTTTTGCAACAGCAAGAGGCACCCTGGTTGGGGAATACTGCCGTAGGCTATAATTCTCTTATTTTTCTGTATACACAGCTGTATGAGGGTTCGTTTTTTGCACCGTGAGCTGTAGTTTTTATCCTTGCCTTATTTTTGTTTTGATAGGAGCTTTAGATCACTTTTTATAATTTTTTTTCCCTCTTATATGAGGTGACCAATAATGCATACACTGAACAATCCTGTGCCATAGAACAGCATTGATCAGGGTTATCAGTGCTTAGCTACCAGCATTTGGGTAAGAAGCATGCTCAGCCGGAGCAGGACTAGGGAATACATGTACACCTGATATCCTTTAGGGTGCATTCCCACACAGCGTATTTTGCTGCGTATTTGGTGCTGCGTATTTTCCTACCCATTGACTTCAACAGGGAAAATAAAATACGCAGCAAATACACCGTGTGGGAACATACCCTAAAGGTGTATTCCAGCCCCAAGACATCTTATCCCCTATCCAAAGGATAGGGGATAAGATACCCGATCATGGGGGTCCCGCTGCTGGGGACCCCCGCAATCTTTCATGCAGCACTCCGTTATAATCAGCCTCCAGAGCAGCACCCCCCCCCCCCCATATCAGATATCTTATCCCCTATTTTTTCACACAGAGTAACCCTTTAAATGGCATGGAGCTGGGTAGTGACCACCACAACACTGGAACCCATGGAAGGAATGACCCAGTGGTCCAGCAGTGCCACTACTGCCACATACCAATGCAAACAGATCACAACCACTCACCTTACCATGTGACCCTAGCCAGCAGACTGGATAAAGATTAAGGATTAACCCTTAAGTAGTCTGCTGCTAATGGAAAGCACCTGGGTTGGATGGGTGGAGTGCTGGAACCAAGGCAAAATTTTAAAAAAGTTGGGAAGATTTAGCAAAACCTGTGCATAGGAAAAGTGGTGCAGTTGCCCATAGCAACCAATAAGATCTTTCCCAGGTCTTTTTAAAATGGAAGTTCACAGGTTTTGATAAATCTCCCCCAATGTATCCAGGCAACAATGGCTGCCACACGATCAAAATGTATATTAACTACCTGATATTAGATACTGAGAAGCAATAGATCAATGTATAACATGTGGATGTGCGGTCATGTCTTCCTTCTAAATCTGAGATATACTTATTTTGGGGGGGGGGATGTAACTATAGTTATCACATGATTATTTTGAAAGTACAGAATTTTGGGGTCCTGTGTAACAGATCATGAATTCTGCTTTGAAATTCCATTCAGAAATTCAAGTGCAGCAGAATCCCATTGCTGGCAATAGGATTCTGCTGTACAGTGCACACTGAAATTTTGCCACTGAAAAAATTATTTTGCTTATTCTTTCCATGAAATCCGCCTTGAATACATCGCGGGGAAAGCAATGTATGTGCGGTCCTAGTGCTGACTGATTCAGTCGTGCTAGGTGCACTTAGAATCTGTTGTGTGAAGCTTTGGTTTGTATTCTAAAGTGTTGTATTCTTAAGTGTGAACATCTGAGAAGTTTTATACGCAGAAGTTTAAAAAGCAGGAGTTGTAAGCAGGACCCACTGTAACTGTAAGTATTACACTCCCTTGATAAAAGTAGTTTTTCTTAATAGTTAATAACAGCTGTTTGTCACCAAGGATATGGACAGCAGGATTGGAGGTTTTCTTCAGTGCACATTGTGCCACATGTATACATCTCTGGAGCAGCAGCTTCAGGGTGAATACCGTTGTGACAAATGTGAGCATGTTGCCCACCTGGAAGCTCGTATTAGAGATCTAGAGGAGCAAAATGCAACATTGAGGGCGATTGACAATCTTACAGAGCAAGCAGTTAGTGGGGTAGAAATGGAGGTTGGAGAAACTAGCCAGGAGGCCCAAGTAGGGAGCTGGGTTAATGTAGTTAGAGGGACTGGAAAGGGGGCAAGGAAAAGGAAGGTCACTTCTGCTTCTGATCTCCCAAGTAAAATTGCCAAGTTGGGCGATGATGCGAGGGGCTCAGTATCAGAGATGGCAACCCTAGTGGATACTGGTCTCCCTAACAGCCGGGGGAACAGCTCAACTAGTAGTGTGGGGGATGGTAACGCAGGTAGGCCAAGACAGTTAGTTGTGGTAGGGGACTCTATAATCAGGAAGACGGATAGAATAATTTGTCGCCAAGACCACCTCAATCAAATGGTTTGCTGTCTCCCTGGTGCCAGGGTTCAGCATGTGGTGGAAAGGGTGGACAAATTACTAGGGGGGGCTGGGGATGACCCAGCTGTCGTGGTCCATGTGGGAACCAACGACAGAATACATGGTAGGTGGAGGTCCTTGAAGAATAATTACAGGGAACTAGGTGCCAAGCTGAAAGGAAGGACCTCTAAGGTTGTGTTCTCTGGAATACTTCCTGTGCCATGCGCATCGCAGGAAAGACAGCGGGAGCTTAGGGAGTTAAATGCATGGCTTAAGTCGTGGTGTAAGGGGGAAGGGTTTGGGTTTTTAGAGCACTGGGCTGACTTTTCATTGGGGTATATTCTACGGATAATTTGCACCTGAATGGAAGGGGGTCCGCTGTGCTGGGGGAGAGAATCCTGGAAGGGGTGGCAGAGTATTTAAACTAGGTGTGTGGGGGGAGGATAATAAAGCAAAGAAAGCAGACAGTGGGATGGATAGGTTAGAGAGGGGTCAGGACATAATGGTGGGTGGAGAGGAGTCCTGTGGGGGGAGGTTAAGAGCAGTGGATAAGGAGATCCATGGGTTACAAACCAGCCGTAAAAATAAATGTAGCCCGAAAAATTGTAATCCCAATAATTCAAAAAATTCCATTAGCCCCAATAACTCAATAACTACAATAAGCCCCATTAACTCAAAAAATACCATTAGCCCCAATAATTTAAATAACAACGTTAGACCCAATAACGCAAAAAATCCCATTAGCCCCAATAACTTAAATAATGTTAGACCCAATAACTCAAAAAATCCCATTAGCCCCAATAACTTAAATAATAACGTTAGACCCAATAACTCAAAAAATCTCATTAGCCCCAATAACTTAAATAGTACAATTAGCCCTTATAACTAAAAAAATAACATTAAACCCAATAACTCTGAAAATCCCATTAGTGAGACTATATGTGTAAAACTTAATGGAAATGTAAAGTGTATGTTCACAAATGCCAGAAGCCTAGCAAATAAAATGGGGGAGCTTGAGGCCTTGATACTGGAGGAACATATTGATATAGTTGGGGTCACTGAGACATGGCTGGACTCCTCACATGACTGGGCTGTTAATCTGCAGGGGTTTACATTGTTTCACAAGGATAGAATGAACAGAAAAGGTGGTGGAGTCTGTCTGTATGTAAGAAGTGGTATGAAAGTCAGTGTGAACGATGCCATAGTGTGTGATGATTCTGAGGAGGTGGAATCACTGTGGGTAGAATTACAAAAGGAGGGAAATACTGAAAAAATAATATTTGGGGTAATCTACAGACCCCCTAATATCACTGAAGAGATAGAAGGTCGGCTGCATAAACAAATAGAGAGGGCCGCCCGGGCAGGTACAGTGGTAATAATGGGAGATTTTAACTATCCAGATATAGATTGGGGTCCGGGGTTGGCTAAAACTACAAAGGGGAGAACATTTTTAAATTTATTGCAGGATAATTTAATGGGCCAGTTTGTGGAGGACCCAACAAGAAGTGATGCCTTGTTGGATCTGATCATTTCCAACAACGCAGAGCTGATTGGTAATGTAACTGTGAGGGAAAACCTTGGTAATAGCGACCACAATATAGTTACTTTTGACTTAAAATGTAGAAAACAAAGACAGGCGGGGAAGGCAAAAACATATAACTTTAAAAAGGCAAATTTCCCTGGGCTGAGGGCTGCACTACAGGACATAGACTGGGGGGAGGTGTTGTCAAATACTGATACAGAAGGTAAATGGGACATCTTTAAATCAACTCTAAATAACTATACAGCTAAATATATACCAAAGGGGAACAAATATAAACGATTAAAACTAAATCCTACATGGCTGACAAATGATGTTAAAAGAGCAATAAACAACAAAAAAATAGCCTTCAAAAAATACAAATCTGTTGGGTCAGCTATAACATTTAAACAGTACAAGGAGCTTAATAAAATCTGTAAAAAATGTAATAAAAACAGCAAAAATTCAAAATGAGAGACAGGTGGCCAAAGAAAGCAAAACTAATCCTAAATATTTTTTTAGATATATAAATACAAAAAAAACAAGGACAGAGCATGTAGGACCCCTTAATAATGATAATGGGGAGATTATCACGGGCGATCAAGAGAAGGCGGAGCTACTGAATGGGTTCTTTAGTTCTGTATACACTATGGAAAAAGGAGCTGACATTGGCCAGGTGAGTGCTGGTAACACATCATGTAATGTACTGAACTGGCTTAATGTAGAGATGGAACAAGGTAAGTTAAGTAAAGTAAATGTAAGCAAATCTCCAGGGCCGGATGGACTACACCCAAGAGTTCTTAGAGAGGTAAGTTCAGTAATATATGTACCCTTGTTCATGATATTTAGAGATTCTCTGGTGTCTGGTATTGTGCCAAGGGACTGGCGCAAGGCTAATGTGGTACCAATCTTCAAGAAGGGCTCTAGGTCTTCGCCAGGCAATTATAGACCGGTAAGTCTAACGTGCATTGTGGGTAAATTGTTTGAAGGACTTATACGGGATTACATACAGGAATACATAGGGGATAATTGTATTATAAGTGATAGCCAGCATGGATTTACTAAGGATAGAAGTTGTCAAACCAATCTAATTTGCTTTTATGAAGAGGTGAGTAGAAGCCTTGACAGAGGAATGGCTGTGGATATAGTGTTTCTGGATTTTTCTAAAGCATTTGATACTGTCCCTCACAGACGTCTGACAGGTAAGTTAAGGTCTTTGGGCTTGGAAACTTTAGTTTGTAACTGGATTGAACACTGGCTCATGGATCGTACCCAGAGAGTAGTGGTCAATGATTCGTACTCTGATTGGTCCCCGGTTATTAGTGGTGTACCCCAAGGTTCAGTACTGGGCCCGCTGTTGTTTAATTTATTTATCAATGATATAGAGGATGGTATTAACAGCTCTGTTTCTATCTTTGCAGATGACACCAAGCTTTGTAGCACAGTACAGTCTATAGAGGATGTGTATAGGTTACAAGATGACTTGGATAGACTAAGTGTCTGGGCATCCACTTGGCAAATGAGGTTCAATGTGGATAAATGTAAAGTTATGCATCTGGGTACTAATAACCTGCATGCGTAGTATGTCTTAGGGGGGGATTAAACTGGCAGAGTCACTGGTAGAGAAGGATCTGGGTGTACTTGTAGATCACAGACTACAGAAAAGCATGCAATGTCAGGCTGCTGCTTCCAAAGCCGGCAGGATATTGTCATGTATGAAAAGAGGCATGGACTCAAGGGACAGGGACATAATACTCCCCCTTTATAAAGCATTGGTACGGCCTCACCTGGAATATGCTGTTCAGTTTTGGTCGCCTGTTCATAAAAGGGACACTGCGGAGTTGGAAAGGGTGCAGAGACACGCGACTAAACTAATATGGGGCATGGAACATCTTAGCTATGAGGAGCGATTAAAGGAGTTACAATTGTTTAGTCTTGAGAAGAGACGTTTAAGGGGGGATATGATAAACGTATATAAGTATATAAATGGCCCATACAAAAAATATGGAGAAAAACTGTTCCAGGTTAAACCCCCCCCAAAGGACGAGGGGGCACTCCCTCCGTCTGGAGAAGAAAAGGTTTAATCTAAAGGGGCACACGCCTTCTTTACCGCGAGGACTGTAAATTTATGGAACAGTCTACCTCAGGAACTGGTCACAGCAGGAACAATTAACAGCTTTAAAACAGGGTTAGATACATTCCTGGAACAAAATAACATTAATGCTTATGCAGAATTATAAAACTACATCCCTTCCCCTTATCCCCTTACACCCTTCCCTTCAACTCCCTGGTTGGACTTGATGGACGTATGTCTTTTTTCAACCATACTAACTATGTAACTAGAGCCCTGCACTGGAATCCTGCAGGTCCCACAAGACCCATAAACATTTTTACAAATCTCTAAAATGCCTCAGGGGGGAAATGAAATGGCACAAGGGGGTAATGAAATGCCAAGGGGGAGGGGTACTATATCCAAAAGCTGTGAAAAAAAATTTGTGGGAGTGGCTGCGTTTAGACACACATGTTGCGGGAGCAGGTAGGAGTGAAACACACACCATGGAAGAGGGGGTAGTAATGCGCAGAGATCCAGTGGGAATTGCCTAATAAAAACAGCAGGGCTCTAGGGTGAACCTAGCCTAACAGGGGCAAATTTGGCAACAAAATGCAAAGAATTGAGGGTTGCAGAGAGACGGGGAGTTCATGTAAAGCTGGGGTATAGGTAGGGAGGAGGCATGGAAAGCGAAGAGCAAAATATATTTGGATGGTAAACTCTCCAGATGAGTGGTGGCTTGAGCAAGTCACCATGGCGGTCTGGGCTCAATGGAGAAGAAAAGGTGTATAACTGTACTGTAATTACTTATATGGTATCCAGAGCCTGTGTACAATTGGTATCTACCCCTTTATGGTCACTGTATGGTGGGTGTACTGGTTTGAGTATAGTGGCATAGCAACAGTATAGCAGTATTATCCAGTTGCTATGTAGTGGTAATATGTTGTTATGATGCGGCACCATTATTTGTCCCTTGTATAGTCGGGTCTTTGTCAGAGGCGGCTCTAGACTTTGTGAGGCCTTAGGTGAAACTCAAACATGAGGTCCCGACCAAACACATATGCAGGCGACATCACTGCCTATATTATCCTTGTACTGTGACATCACTGTCTATATTATCCTTGTACTGTGACATCACTGCGTATATTATCCTTGTACTGTGACATCCCTATGTGTATTATCCTTGTACTGTGACATCACTATGTGTATTATCCTTGTACTGTGACATCACTGCGTATATAATCCTTGTACTGTGACATCACTGTGTGTATTATCCTTGTACTGTGATATCAGTGTGTTTATTATCCCTGTACTATGACATCACTGTGTGTATTATCCCTGTACTGTGATATCATTGTGTGTGTATTATCCTTGTACTGTGACATCACTGTGTATATTATCCCTGTACTGTGACATCACCGCGTATATTATCCTTGTACTCTGACCTCACTGTGTATATTATCCTTGTACTGTGACCTCACTGTGTATATTATCCTTGTACTGTGACCTCACTGTGTATATTAGCCCTGTACTGTGACATCACTGCCTATATTATCCTTGTACTGTGACATCACTGCGTATATTATCCTTGTTCTGTGACATCACTGTGTATTATCCTTGTACTGTGACATCACTGTGTATATTATCCCTGTACTGTGACATCACTGCGTATATTATCCTTGTACTGTGATATCAGTGTGTTTATTATCCCTGTACTGTGACATCACTGTGTGTATTATCCCTGTACTGTGATATCACTGTGTGTGTATTATCCCTGTACTGTAGTGCGAGGATTTTGTTTATTGATGCAAAAAAAATTTATTCTTACAGCATAAGAAATCAAAGAAAATAATAATATAAAGCAAGACGCGTTTCGGGAGTCACAGCTCCCTTTTTCAATTGCAGGTGGTTGCTGTATGGCAAGGTAACAGGTATATGTGTTTAAATACATGAGAAAATGGCGCCAAAACCAGGTGAGCTGGTGACGCCATGTGGGGTGGATGCCGGGGCCAGGTAGGGGCCGGGCATTAAAGACCTAAATAATAAAACATGTTCAAAGAAGGGGCATGAAAACCACATTAAACATGTAAAAAATCATAGGTATAGTCTTTTACAGGAGTATTTGGAAGTTCAAACTGAACCGCGAGAATTGTCCGTTGTGGCGAACAATCAGGAAGCTGCCGGCGTCCGTGGGACCAATCAGGAGGCAGTAGGAGGAGGCTGTCATCGCTGTGCAGGGTTGCTGCTGTGGGGAATGAATGGAGACGAGCCCCTTGAAACTGATTGTCCGCTTGCTGCGAGAGGTGAGGAGGCGGCCAATCAGGAGCGAGCCGTACTATGCTGAGTACAGTTACGATGTCATAGGGGAACATGAGCCGTATGGGGATAAGTCCAAAGAGAGTGGGCGGGGTGCTGATTGGCTGTCCGGGATCTTAGATGAGCCAATCAGAGGGGGGGACATATAAGTCAGGGTTGCAAGTCTTTGTCGCTGGTGGCGGTGGAATAAAGTTCAAAAAAGTTCAAAAACGTTAGCCAATCGCTGTTAGATCAGTCCGGGTGGCGTCCAATCAGAGTGAAGACGTGTATATCCTCTACGGGAGATTCGTAGAGGCGTTGGTGGCAAATCCATTTTGAATAATACGACCAATAGCTGCTGGGCAGGTCCCAGTGGCGACCAATCATGAAGAAGGGTGTGTTGTAGTGCTGTTAAGATGCCGGTGTCAGACTTTATCATCGTCCGGACGGGCTGTCATCTGATCTCGAAGTCCGGAGCACACTCGGAACTTGTCATGGAGGAGCTGGAAACCTGTAAGGGAGTAAGGAGGTAGACGGGGAAGGGAGAGACAGGTGTTCTCTCCCTTCCCCAAAAGGCGGCTTGCTGTCGGCTTGTCCCGCATTGAGGAGGCATCTGGTGCGGCTGTGAGGAGGCATCTGGTACGGACTTGGAAATTGTCATGGAGGAGCTGTAAACCTATAGGGGAGTAAAGAGATAGAAGGGGAGGGGAGAGACAGGTGATTATGGCGGCGGCTTGCTGTCAGCTTGTGCCGCTGTGAGGAGGCATCTGGTGCGGATGTCATTGTGTCATCGGGACGTTTTCGATGTATTCATTCAGACCAGAAGGTGTCAAAGTTTTGAGGGTGAAGTTTTCACGTTTCCTCAGTACTGCGAAGCGGTTGGCTGTGTCAGCCGAGATGTGTTCGATGGGTGTGATGGTGTGACACCTGAAGTCGCTGCTGTGCTTTTCCGCTGCATGCCTGGAGACACTGTGGAGTTGGTACCCCTTGGTGATATTGGATCTGTGCTTGTTAATGCGCTGATTCAATGACTGGATGGTACGCCCGACGTACTGAAGACCACAGGGGCACTCAAGGAGGTAGATCACGTAGGAGGTGCTGCAGTTGATGAAGCTCCTGATGGGGTAAGTGATGTTGGTGATCTTGCAGGTGAACTTGGTGCATTTGTTCGCAATGTTGTTGCAGCATTTGCAGAGGGATTTGCTGCACTTATATGAGTTTACTGGGTGTCAGCATATTCTTGAGAGATTTGTTCTTCCTGAAAGTGATATTAGGTCTGGGTGGCAAAATGTCTTTGAGGAAGGGGTCCAGCAGGAGAGTTTTCCAGTGGTCCTCACGCTGCTGGCCTGCATACCAAACTACCATCACCGGCAAGGAACACGATACCCCCACCTGGGTACCCACCTATACCGGATAAAGACCTACACCGCACCCGGCGCTACCTACGCTTTTTTCCTCCATTTTATTGCTATCCCTGTACTGTGACATCACTGTGTATATTATCCCCCTACTGTGACATCACCGCGTATATTATCCTTGTACTGTGACATCACTGTCTATATTATCCTTGTACTGGGACCTCACTGTGTTTATTATCCCTGTACTGTGACATCACTGTGTATATTATCCCTGTACTGTGACATCACTGTGTATATTATCCCTGTACTGTGACATCACTGTGTATTATCTCTGTACTGTGACATCACTGCATATTATCTCTGTACTGTGATATCACTGTGTGTATTATCCCTGTACTGTGACATCACTGTGTATATTATCCTTGTACTGGGACCTCACTGTGTATATTATCCCTGTACTGTGACATCACTGTGTATTATCCCTGTACTGTGACATCACTGTGTATTATCCCACCTTGTACTGTGACATCACTGCATATTATCTCTGTACTATCACATCACTGTGTATATTATCCCTGTACTGTGACATCACTGTCACATCCAGCTACAAGTAATACATCTTTGCCCATTAAAGGGGTACTCTGCTGATTTTGTAGATTTTGTTCTGAATGCTTGGAGCGGGCAGCGGGGGTCGTTGTGTCACGGCCACGCCCCTTGTGCCACCACCCCCCCTCAATGCAAGTCTATGGGTGGGGGATGTGGTGGATGCCACGCCTCCTACCATAGAGTTGCATTGAGGGACGTGGCATGACATCACGAGGGGCGTGGTGATGATGTCACCACCCCCTGCTGCCCACACCCAGCATTTTAAACAAATACCAGGTATTACACAGAGATCGCAGGGGTCCTGGTTGTGGGACCACCGCAATCAGACATCTTATCCCCTATCCTTTGGATAGGGGATAAGATGTCTACGGGCAGAGTACCCCTTTAAAGGAGTAGTCCAGTGGTGAAAAACGTATCCCCTATCCTAAGGATAGGGGATAAGTTTGAGATCGCGGGGGGTCCGACCGCTGCGGGCCCCCGGCGATCTCTCTGTTCCTTGGGCCAGGCTCTCCGGACAGATAGCGGGTGTCGACCACCGCACGAAGCGGCGGCCGACACGCCTCCTCAATACATCGCTATGGCAGCGCTCCGGCGCTCTGCCATAGAGTTGTCTTGAGGGGGCTTGTTGGCCGCAGCCTCGTGCGGTGGTCGACACGCCCCCTCCCCGCGGGCTGCCGAGGCCCCATACAGAAGATCGCGGGGGGCCCCAGCGGTCGGACCCCCCACGATCTGCAACTTATCCCCTATCCTTAGGATAGGGGATAAGTTGTTCACCACTGGACTACCCCTTTAAGGGGATTTATTTATAGTAATCTTTGAGTACATTCTTTCTAGAATACTATAATGTGCCTCAAAGAGGAAGTTTCTTTATATTATTCATATAATTAATTTATTATGAATTATCTGTAACACAAGAACAGGACAGAAAGTTCCTCCAGATACCAATCCTGTGTAAACTTTATTATTCTGGGTTATACACCATACTTTACACTGCAGCCCTGCTTGTTCATGCTTTGTAGGATTTCAAGGTTTAAAAAGCTGATTCTAACCAGCCAGTATCTTCCCAGCCTGTAATGGCTGATAGCAGAGAACAATAGAAAGAATTGTACAGTAACTTTATTCTTATGATCATATTAGCTGTTCATGGATTCCCCAGTGATATTGATTATCTATTGATTGTACTAATCTCTTAGGGCTGAAAGCTGCCGCTCAGAGCACAATGAAGTGCTCGCTGTAGAGATGATTTTCCGGGTTCATGTAATAGCGAGAGAATGGCGTCACCTGGAGATCAGTCATGAGGACTATATATCCCTGCGGAGAGAATGGAGATCCGGTAAGGATGAGCAAGAACATAGAGGACTAGACATTTACTATGGTAATAGTGTTGCTCAGCCTGGGGATCGAACATATTCAAGTATCTAAGCCTAGTATCTAAGCATATTATCTATGATATCATTTGCTTGGCTGCTGAATCTAGACCTATCGTGTGATACTGTCTACCGAACTACTGTATGTAATCCTATTAAATGTGATACGTCTGCTGTATCTAGGCTTATCATGTGATACTGTTTGCTAAGCCACTGCATATAAACATAATGGGGAGATTTATCAAAGGATTTAGACTGGTTTTTCCCATCTAAATTTGTTGCACAGAAAGTCGCAGTCTAAATATGTGCGACTTTTCTGCGACTTTAGAGGATTCTTTGAACATGATGCTTTCTAGTCTATTTTAGACAAAAAATGCATTGGTGCTGAATTTATCAAAAGTGAGTTTTCAGCGACAAGTTGCATCGGCTGAAAGTACGCCGAAATGTCAGACCATGCTGGAGCAGGTATAAATACATTCTAAAGGATAGATCCCGAAGTCTGCGCACAGAATTTATCAAGAGCCGTGCGCATTTTGATATATAAGGCGCACAATAGACCAGCCCTATGCTCTGTAGTTTGGTCTATATTGATGTGGGACATAGACAGATATTAAATCTCCCCCAATGTGTGTGATACTACCTGCTGTATCTAGGCCTAACATGTGTGACACCATTAGGGATGTAAGAAAAAAATCGATTTACGCGATTATCGCGATTTTTCACTTGCCGATACTGAATCGATTCAAAATATTTTTGAATCGATTCTTTTAGTGATGTGGAATTTGTATCTCCTGAGGCCCGGAACAGCATGTCCCGAGCATCAGGAGATACAAGTTCCACATTTTGTCAGCTGGATCTGACACGGCGTCGCTCTGAGTGTACGGAGCGGGCTCCGACTTGTGCCCACTATGTACTCTGCGGCCCCCGGCTGATTTCAGTAGCCGGGGGCCGCTAATGCATCACCGCCGCTAATATCCAGCATGCGGTGCTCTGCAGTGTGTATGGAGCAGGCTCCTGACTCGTGCCCGCTCCATACTCTGCAGCCCCCGGCTGTTCTCAGTAGCCGGGGGCTGATGCTAATAGCCAGCATTCGGCGATCGCCGCAGCTGGCTATTAACCCTTTAGATCACCGCTGTCAAAGCTGACAGCGGCATCTAAAGGGATCTGTGAATGCTCCCTGGTGGGCTAGTGGGGTGGATCGCCCTCCTGCATCACGATCGCGGGCGATCCACTGTGGAGGTAGCCGGAGGGCTTACCTCTGCTTCCCTGCTCTCCGTGGCTCTGTCATTGATAGAGCCTGGCTGGACCAGGCTATAACAATGGATCGCAGATCAATGGAGACTAGTAAAGTGTATAAAAAAATAAAGTAAAAATAAAGTTTTAATAAAAGTGTAAAAGACATAGTTTTTTTTAGACAGAATCGGGATATATCGTGATGTATCGTCACCTAGACGATATCGGGATATATCGAATCGCCACACTGGTATCGCGATTCAAATTGTATTGCCAAAGTCTTGGCGATTCACACCCCTAGACACCATACTGAGCAGGTGTATCTAAACGTATATGTTTCTGCCCGCTGAGTTGCTGGATGTAATCCTATCACATGTGAAGCTGTCTATTGGGCTGATGTATCTAAGGCTAAGTTTCCACTTGTCTTTTTTTCCTGCGTGTTTTTATTGTGTGAAAAAAACGCTAGAAAAAACGCCAGTGCAATTTCTTGCATCCGACATTTTTTCTGGTGTTTTTTGCATTTGAGTGGAAATTACATTTTTGGCCCCTTTGTCGTTTTTTTCGAAATTTGTTGGGCACCAAAAAAGGATGCAGTAGTGATGGAAAAAAATTATTTAACGAAATTTATATTTTTTATAACGAAATGTTAATACATTTTTAAACAGGGATCAATTTATGTGGACGGGCAGGGCACTAAAAATGTAGCTGACAATAATAAAAATGTAGTGTGTGTGTGTTTTTCACTTTTTTTTTCTTAATTTTTTTAAATATTTTTAAGGTAGTGTTACTACTCTCAGCATGGAACACACTGTTCCTTGATGGGAGTAGTAGTTCCTGTACTAATAGACAGATTGCCCCGGGTGTCACTCCTGACAACCAATGTGATCGTCCATAATATAGCAGAGATGCGGAGCAGCTCTATACAGCACTCGCATCTCTGCTCTGTACTCCAGCCAGTGATGTGAATAGAACATCATTCATTCATATTTTCCGCCCAGAGTGGGGATTGGCCGGATGGCGGCAGCCAATCACCGCTCTCAGAGGGAAATATGAATGGTGATTGGCCGGCCGGACTACAGAGCAGAGATACGAGTGCGGGAGAAAGCCGCTCCGCATCTCAGGGATGAAAGATGAACGCAGTGGGTGTTAGGAGTGACACCCACTGTGATCTGTCCTCAACTGCAGGTACTACTGCTCCCAACATGGAGCACACTCTTCTCCATGCTGGGAGCTGTAGTACCTGCATTAATAGACAGAGCGCAGCGAGTGATACTCCTGACACCTGCTGTGATCCTCCTGTATAATGTATAGATGTGGCCAGCCGCTCTTCTTTGGTCCCCTGCACTGACGTATATATACACACCTATTCATCTTTCCCACAGAGAGTTGCGATTGGCTAAAACCATCTGGCCAATCACAGCTCTCTGCGGGAAATATGAATAGGTGTATATATACGTCAGTGCAGGGGACCATAGAAGAGCAACCGGCCGCATCTATACATTATACAGGAGGATCGCAATGGGTGTCAGAAGGGACACCTGGGGCGATCTGTCAATTAGTATAGATACTACTACTCCCATCATGGTACAGTGCTGGGAGTAGTAGTACTACCTAAAAAATGTAAAAAAAAAAAAAGTGAAAAACACAGACACACTACATTTTAATTATTGTCGGCTACATTTTTAGTGCCCTGCCCGCACACATAAATTGATCCCTGTTTAAAAATTAAGAAAGATAAATTTTGTTAAATACAATTTTTTCCATCACTACTGTATCTTTATATATATATATATATATATATATATATATATATGTGTGTGTATTTTAATGGTACCCTACGAAATTTTATTAAAAAAAGGTATCTCCATCACTTTTTTGGATCGCTATAGTCCAAAAAAGAATAAAAACCGCCTGCAAAAACGCCAAAGTTAAAACCCACATGTTGTTCTTCCATAGGCTAAACATGCTGAGAGTGTGCAAAACCACCAAGGAGCTGAAAAATGCCAAAAGGATTAAAATAAATAAAAAAACACGGCAAACTGAAAAACGCAAAGTGGAAAAAGAATTTAGCAATTTCTCATTGATTTACAGCTAACATCTGGCTGCAGCGTTTTTTGGCTGAAAAAACGACATGCGACAGAATTGTCGTTTTTCTTGGCGTTTAAAAAAAAAAAAAAAGCAACAAAAAGTGGAAACTTAGCCTATCGTGTATGATACCATCTGCTGAACCTGTAACTTGGTGGAGGAATCTTCACCTGCAGTACACGAACGACAGGGTCCTGGAGATGGACCAAAGGTGTTGGCAGTGGGAACATTCTTCTCAGCCGCTCTGTAGACAGATCATAGAGGGCAGTGTCAGAGAGGCTACAGTGTCTATTAAAGAGGTTATCCACCATAAGGTGATTTTAGTGCATACCTGCCAGACAGTAATGGACAAGCTAAATGGCTATGTTGTGGGATTATCATAACACTGCAGCTAGCTTTTTGTGAACTGGTATTTCCTGTTTGGCTTTTCTTTTTTTTGACTACAAATCCCACAATTCCATTTTCCTCCCTCCCACACACCAGCCACCCCACCCATTGAAACATAAATGAGCTGCGTCCATTCAAAAGACCTGTGGTTTTCAATCAGGGTGCCTACAGCAAGATCTCTCTACCACCAAGCGATCGCTCCACCCATTGAAGCAGACAGGCTCCCTGTCATCAGCTGACTAGTGAGTCAGGTCTCGGCCGCATTGCAAGCTGGGAAAAATCTGAGACAACAATCATTTTGTATGCTGGTAAAAATAAATATTGGAGTGAAAACATCACACACACAGGTACAGACACTATATTATGAACTACACTAACTTTACAGCCCCTGTAGCATAGTCAAATAAAAAAAAAATACTGGAATACCCCTTTAAAGAGGTTTCTCACTAACAGTGGATGAAACTTTATATTTTTATATGATACATTGATAAGCTGGGGGCTCCTCACAGAGGGGGTCACCACCATATTACCGTACTTCTCTCTACCCTCACTATGGCTGCGCAAAAGGCACCTGCTCCTTCTACTCCACCATTTCCTTTCTTCCCTTTAGTTACCCAAAAATGACAGACAACAGGTAACTTTCTTAGGTGGACGTGGGGGTCGGCCACAGCTTTATTAACTCCGTTAAATAACAAACCTCCTGTAGGTTGGTAACCAGAGAGGAAGCACACTGCCAGCTGCCGGCATTAGCCGATGGGCAACTCAGCCATCCACCTCCCTTCTTAATAAATTAACTCCTGTACCGCCAGCTGTGACTTAAAGAAAGACAAAACCAATACAGAACACGCCAAAAGCTATCACATTATCACAACTCATAATAAAATACAGTCGTACAAAAGTGTAAACAAAAGTAATATATATATTTTTTTTATAACTAATAATTTTCTCCTTTTTTTTTAACATATATATATATATATATATATATATATATATATATATATATATACACACACACACACATACAGGGGGTTACAACAAAAACACATAAGAAAGAGGGCGGGAGGGTGGGAACACGGGTATATATCTCCTTACTGCCCAATCCCTTCCTGTCTGTGACTCACTCCCCTTTATTAACCCCTGATGATACCCGGCCCTCACAGCTATACATAAAGGGAATGCGGGGAGGGGGGCTGACTACTGTGGGCTGCCACAACACCCCTTCTCACAGTCCATGCCACCTGGCCCTAACACGGCCTGGTGGCACCCAATCACTTACCATTCAGCACTGGGGTCATTATTCTCAGGCCAAGGTTCAGCATTCTCTGCAGATCATCCATCTAATAAAATGCACATGATATATAGATCATATAAGGAACATAAGGAAATTCACACAATGCTATTCCACTTATCACCAGTAGGTGAAGTAAGAGCCTGCCTATTCCTGCATTTGATGTGGACCTCCATGCTTCCCCCTACTATAGTAGTAATGTAGTTTATAATCATTCTGGCCCTGCTGTAATGCAGATCATCATTCCCTGCACTGACCTTCTGCTCAGATTTGGGGGGGGGGGGGCATTCATCATTGTAGGTGTAAGTGAAGTATTTTTCTACACTTTTTTTTCGTGTGCTGGTAATTTGTAGGAGCGCCAAACTTAATAAAATGGTCGCAGAGCATTTGATAAATTTTGTGCAGGTCTCATTTTCAGAAATTTTACTCTTCACATACAACATAAAGCTAAGCTAAGTCTGGGCTGGTGTAGTGTAATTTTCAGTGGTTTTGCGCCTTTTTTGTGATTGCAGAGAGATCATAGAAATGACAAAACAAATGACCTTTGGGAGATTTTATGCATTTAATTTTAAAAAAAGTAGTTTTTAAGAATAAAAATCCTCCAATACAAATTACCTACTTTTTTAAATAATAATAAAAAAAAAAAGTAACATACCATATTTATCAAGGTATACCATGCACCGGCCTATAACACGCACCCTCATTTTACCAAGGATATTTGGGTAAAAAAAGTTTTTTTTACCCAAATATCCTTGGTAAAATGAGGGTGCGTGTGTGCATGTGTATACCCCGATACACTGTTTCTGACCCCGCAGAAGCCCCCAGTAAAGGCAGGGGGAGAGAGGCAGTCACTGCCCGCTTCTCTTCCCCTGCCTTTCCTGAGGTCTAGAGACCTGCTGCCGCCGCTTCTCTCCACCTGGCTATCGGCGCTGCTTCTCTCCCCCTGGCTATCGGCGCCGCTGCCCCATTGCCTCCCCCATCCCCGGTTTTATAGTTACCCGTTGCCAGGGTCGGGTCCGCGCTGCTTCTGGCGTCTCCGATGTCGTTGCTATGCGCTGCGAGGTGCAATGACGAGTGACGTCTTCAACATGACGTCACTTGTCATTGCGTAGCGCATAGCAACGACGCAGGAGACGCCACACCGGAGCCAGAAGCAGCGCGGACCCGACCCCGGCAACAGGTAATTATAAAACTGGGGATGGGGGAGGCAATGGGGCAGCGGCACCGGCAATGGGGCAGCGGCGCTGATAGCCAGGGGGAGAGAAGCGGCGGCAGCAGGTCTCTAGACCTCAGGAAAGGCAGGGGGCTTCTGCAGGGTCAGAAAAACCGGGCATGGGGGAGGCAATGGGGCAGCGGCGCCGACAGTCTCTGGACCCCAGGACAGGCAGGGGCAGAGAAGCCGGCAGCGACGGCAGGTCTCTGGACCTGCAAAAGCCGCTGCAGTTCATTGATTTAAAGTGCCCGCTTTAAATCATTGAACTGCAGCGGCTTATCAGCGTATAACACGCAGATAGACCTTAAGCTAAAAATGTTGGCCTAAAAAATGCGTGTTATACACCAATAAATACGGGAATTGCATTGCGGAAAGCGGAGCAGTCTAAACTACTAGAATACAATGTTATTTATCCGCGATTATTTATTGCAGTTTTGTGGACACCGCAAATCCCAGTAAACATGGAATAAAAAGCTATTAAAAAGGTCCAACTATCCCCAGAGCGGTATCAATAAAAACTACAGCATAACATGCAAAGAACAAAATTGCATACAATTGCATACAGTAAAAGAGAACAAATCTAAATGTAGGGTCACTGTGCGGTAAAAATATGACATGTAATCTTTATTCTGAGAGTCAGTATGATTATAGTAATATTAAAGGAAAATTTATTGTTGGTTTTGCATTGGATTATATTGTAAAATGAAGGGTTCTAATAACAAGTACAATTGGTTATGCAGAAAACAAGACCTCATGCAGCTCTGTTGATGGTAAAATATTTAAAAAAAAAAGCTCTAAGAAGGCGAGAAGGAAAAAAAATGCAGACAATATCTAATTAAAATTACTGCGACAGGAAGGGTTAATTCATGACTTCTTTACTGCTCAAATTCTGCACAATATTGTATTACCAGTGATGGCCAGTAGGTGCCAGGCAATTTATTGAAAAGAATTGTACGTTACTATACAATTGACTCATAAATGGATGGATGGAGATTAGAAGTCATCGTGTCACATTTATTTCCTGAATGTGCTGATAGATAGATTTGAGAAAGTCTTCAGACCCTTTAATTTTCTTCCCATTTTGTTATATTGCGGCCTTGTGCTAAAAAAAAAAAAAAGTTAAGTTTCCCCCATCATTCTGCACTTACTGCCCAATAATGACAAAGTGACAACAGAATTTTAGAATTTTAAACTGTATTAAAAAAGAAAATCTAAAATTTCTCATGGACATAAATATTCAGACCCTTTGATATGACACTTGATATTTAGCTCTGGAGTCTTCTATTTCTCTTGATCATCTCTGAGATGTTTATACACCTTGATTGGAGTCACCTGTGGTAAATTCAGCTGATTGGATGAGATTTGGAAAGACACAGCCCTGTCTGTATAAGGCTTCACAGCTGAAAATACATATTAGAGCAAAAACCAAGCCATGAGGGGAAAAGAACTGCCTGTAGAGTTCAGAGACAGGATTGTGTGGAGGCACAGATCTGAAGAGGAGTACAATTTCTTCCGCACTGAAAGGTTCCAAGAGCAGTGTGGCCTCCATTATTCTTACATGGAAGAAGTTTGAAACAATGAAGACTCTTCCTAGAACTGGTTGTCTCACCACACTAACTAGTCAGGGGAGTAGGACCTTGGTAAGAGAAATGACCAAGAACCCAATAATCACTCAGTCTGAGCTCTAAAGATCCTGTGTGCTGATGGGAAAAACTTCCAGAAGGTCAACCATCACTACAGTGCTACACCAATCTGGGCTTTATGGCAGAGTGGCCAGAAAGAAGCCTCTCCAAAAGCCACGTGGAGTTTGCAAAAAAAAAAAGAAGAAAAAAAGAAGAAAAAAAGGACTCTAAGACTGTAAAAAACAAGATTCTCTGGTCGAATGAAACAAAGACTGAACTTTCTAGCCTCATTGATAAGCATCATGTTTGGAGGACACCAGGCTCTGCTCATCACCTGCCCAATACCATCCCTATAGTCAAGCATAGTGGGGGGCAGTGTCATGCTGTGGAGGTATTTTCCAGTGGCTCGGACAGAGAGACTGGTCAGGGTTGAGGAAAGCTGAATGAAGAAAAGTACAGAGATATTCTTAATTAAAAAAACTAACGCAAAGTGCTCTGGACCTTATACTGGGCCAAAGGTTCACCTTACAAAAATGACCCTAAGCACACAGCAAAGACAACACAAGAGCGGCCTAGAGACAACTCTGTGAATGTCCTTGAGTGGCCCAACCAAAACCCTAACTTGAACCCAATCGAATGTGATAGCCTGGGGGATGTAGGGTATGGGGAGTGTAGCTGTCCGGTTATTAAAGGGTGTTTGTTAACCCTTGCTATTCGTGATGCCAGGATGAGGGCTCCTCAGTAACGCTTTTCCTACCGCCAGCCTTCCCAAGAGCGTTAGGGAGGTAGATAATAGATTGTCCACAACCGGAGAGTTTTCTGAAACAGTATTAACTTTTACTGAAGGTTTTCTGCAAGCTTCAATAATGTAACAGTCTCTAAGCATAACAACGGCTTTCCTTGGAGATTGAAAAAGGTTGGGACTTTAGCATTTAGAGTCTTTTAGTACTATGCGTTGTTCCACTGGATTTAGGAGTTAGTTGCGGTCCAGTAGTCACGCTAGCATTAGCAGGGATTTAGATTTGAACTCACGGTTTTGATTCGAACGTTGCGTAGCACCGTCCGGCATCCATGAGAGCAGCAACCCAAGAGAGCGATAATTGGCTACAGCTCCCTTATATGGGCAGGGGCTGGACTAACGCTAATTAGTCCATACTGATGTCAATCATCATTACAGAGATTTGTGGGTAACACGTGACCCAAGGACCTCCTAAGGTCCTACAACATACCATAGAGGTTACTAGCATGGTCACATGACCGAAAGTCCTGCGACGCTGAACAAGGTAAGTACTATACATTACTATAGAATATATATATAATTATTAAATATTTACATTTATTATTATTAAAGATAGACTTGAGGAGAGGCGACTAGGGGCTTTCCCATCTGAGGAACCCTACCTGAACGTAGTCACTCTGACATTGGGGACCTCTACACTAGGTACGGTATGTAATACGGTACCGGGACACCACACGAACATCTCTGGAGAGACCTGAAAATCTCTTTCACCGGTGGTCCCCATCCAACCTGACAGTTTAAGAGGATCTGGAGAGAAGAATGGCAGAAAATCCCCAAATCCAAGTGTGCAAACCTTGTGGCATCATACACAAAAAGTAGAAGGGATGTTCTGATTACCATTTTTTAAAGACATAGTAAGAATACCAAGGCCATTTTTTTAAGTACTCACCAATACCAATGACCATGCTATTTTAATGTCAAGTGACAACAAGGTGGGTCTAGACTTTTTCATAGTTGAAAGTTGAACATGAGGACCTCACTGACATTGAAATATTTAAGATGTGCCCCTAGTAGTTAGGTAGGGATTCCCCCCTACTAAATAGAAGCCCACAGTAGCTAGGTTGGGAATCCTCCTATTGGACAGAAAAAAACAATAGTTAGAATCTCTCACTTTTTAGGTAGGGAATTCCCTCTTTTTGGTAGAAGCCCTCAGTAGGTAGGTAGACAGGGAAGATAGGCAAGTAGGGAGTTGCCGCTATAAGGTTAAAGCCCCCAGTACGTAGGTAGGAATTCTTACCCTTTTAAGTAGAAACACCCATTAGGTAATGTAGTCAGGAAGGTCAAGGTCAGGCAACCTCATGTTAGGTAGATGCTACCATTAAGTAGTTTCTCCCAATAACATTCTGTTTACACATAGTCACATGGGGTATTAAGTGCAGCATGATGGGGGGGGGGGGGGGGACTTGCCCCTTCCCCAATACATTTTAGCACAAGGCCACAACATAACAAAATATGAAAAATTGAGACCCTCGAGTCTGAAAACATTACGAATGCTAGACAATAAATAGATTAGATAGATAAATAGATAGATATGGAATAAGTTAGATTAGAGAGATAGATTAGATATGAGAGAGAGGATAGCTCACCTTGACAGGGCCCACGCTGGAATGAACCAGTGTCAGTGAAAAACTATGAGAAAAACTGGAGTTAGCTGCCAGGGAATTACACATCACATCTTCACATTCCTTATGTAGACCAGTGGTCTAAAACCTGCAGCTTTTCAGCTAACTACATCTTCCAGCATATGGTGACAGCTGTGGGTTATCAAAGTATCAGAACCTGATGGAACTGATAAGTTTCCCAAGAGCTGGAGAGCACTGAGCACTGTTATCAGACTTATTGGACAGTACTTTGGGTCATACCTGGTATATTCTGCACATTTATCACATGCAGTCCCGGGATAAGCACTGCGTAACAAATGATATCCTCATACCTGCTGAGAAGATCAGATGACTGCAGGGGGTGAGAATAAACAATGTCATGTAATGTATGTATACAGAGACTCTGCAAGCAGAAAAGTGAGTGTAGCTCTGGAGTATACAGGATGTAACTCAGGATCAGTACAGAATAATTAATGTAATGTATAAATTTAAAGTATGTACACAGTTATCCCATCAGCAGAATAGTGAGTACAGCTCTGCAGTATAATACAGGATATAACCTAGGATCAGTACTGGATAAATAATGTAATGTATGTAAACTGTGACTCCACCAGCAGAATAGTGAGTACATCTCTGGAGTATAATACAGGATATAGCTCAGGATCAGTACAGGATAAATAATGTGAAATATGTACACAGTGACCTCACCAGCAGAGTAGTGAGTACAGCTCTGGGGTATAATACAGGATATAACCTAGGATCAGTACTGGATAAATAATGTAATGTATGTAAACTGTGACTCCACCAGCAGAATAGTGAGTACAGCTCTGGAGTATAATACAGGATATAGCTCAGGATCAGTACAGGATAAATAATGTGAAATATGTACACAGTGACCTCACCAGCAGAGTAGTGAGTACAGCTCTGGAGTCTGGCCACTAGAGGGAGCATCTTCCTGTGAGTCTGCTGAGTGTGGAGGAAGTCGTTTGCTGGATTGTTTGGTGTGTGTACGCTCTGAGCTCTGCCGTGTCATCTGTGCCGGACAACGTTCTTCCTTCCCCAGAGGGAGAGCGTGTGTTCAGGCATGAGCGAGTAGAGGAGAACCCCAACACCTGCCCCCCGAATCAGGTCCGCGGGGGGCAGGGGGAGCCAGCGACCAGGTGTGGAGGGACCAGCGTCAGGAAGTGCATCAGAGGTCTCCGGGTTGAGGCGCTCTGCCAGGAGGTGCAGCGATGCATCTCCAGCCACCCCTGAACCCGTAGAGACAAAGAGCAGCCGCAAGGCTGGCCCTGCAAGTTGTGGGACTACAAGTGCAAGAAGTTCCGGAAGCACAGGTACTGTGACAACAAGGCCTGACAATGTGGACTGTGATACTCCTCCTGGGGCAAAGCTAAATGCCCACGGATGTGTGGAGGAGGATTGGGGGATGCCTAGGGCCCGGGAGTCTGGAGTCCCCCATAACTCTCGTGTGGCAGAACACATCCGTGGATATGAGGAAGCAAGGGGCAGCTTGTATAGGCTCCAGGAGGAGGTACGGGAAGCAAAAGCCCTGATGGAAACTGCGGCGAAACGACAGAAAGCTGAGCTGTCAGCCCGGATTAAACAGCTGAAAAATGAAATAAGGATACTGGAGAAGAAGAGAACTTTTATTTTAGAGAACAGCGGGCCATTTAGGGAAAAACTTCTAAATGAAGACCGCTTTCATACAATGGAGAGAGAGAAGCAGAGACGGCTGAGGGGGCTTCAGCCACGGGTGGAGGAGGAAGGAGACGCTGCGGAGGCCGATAATGTTGAGCCAAATCCACCCGGGGGTCTGCAACATCTGACCCCATACAGTGGGCTCCCTGCAGGGCAAGTGGCGATGTCATCTGGCCGTGGCTCTGGCGGTTCGGGGGATGAGAGCAGCACCAGTCACCAGGGAGGGGCGCTGATGGCCCAGATCCAGCTCCTGGAGTCCCCAGGTCGCCTCCAGGACTTCACGTTTGGGGATGAGTTACCAGAGGAGGCACCTGGGGGAAGGAAAAAGAAGCTAAAGAAGACCAAGCTCCAGGAGCAGGTAACATTTGTATATACCCCCCTCCCTGAGCCCCCCGGACTGGCCGCAGGGTCAGCTCACTGTGTGAACCCCATTTCTCAGCCCAGCCTGAGTTCTGCTGTGGACTCAGTGCAGGAGAGTGGGGAGAGTATGGAGTCTAGTGTGGCGGTGAGCTCCATCGCTGTTTGTAGTAACAGTGGTGGAGCAGACAATGTATCGGCTGTGAGGTCGGACAGTGATATTTGCCCAGCGATGGGCATGGATGGCTCTGGCACATTGGGCTGCTCCCTAACGGGAGGGGGGGGGGGGGCGGCTTTGTGCCAGAGTCAGCTGCGGGAGCTCCGGTGGCTCTGAGCGTTGGCACTGCTGTTCCTTTGGAGCAGCGGTGTCATCGTGAAAGAGCTGCTGGGGCCAAGATGTCTTCACCTCCCAGAAAGACTGGACTAAAACCTTTATTTTGTATTGGCGCCGCTTATCCAGAACAGCGGCGCCCAGGAGCAGAAAACTCCAGTACTGATGAGGCGGAGGGTACCAGTAAAAACAGGGCTGGGGCCACTAATAAACAGGCTAGGCAGGCTTCCCGGTCCTTGTATAAAGGACCGGTGACCTGTCCTGTGGTGGTGGCTCCAGCTCTGGTACCCAGTGATGCTGATGGTACACTATCTGCACCAGAACGCACCGGTCCAGCCAGTATGAATGAGGAGGTTAATGTTGGAGTGAATTGTAGTATGGGCTGTAGCACGGGTGGAGGTATGGGGGGCACATCAGCTAAAACAGGCAATAATGGTGTGAGTATGGATTATGTGGAGGAGGATGGTGAAGGGGCACAGATTAGTGGTGGGGATGTAGGGCCTGGTCCAGTTGCACCCCCAGCGGTGGCAGCACCGGTACGCAGCTACGCAAATGTCACCGCTGGGGGGAGGGGGGCACCTTCCTCGTCTTCTGGCTCTGGGGGGGCAATTTGCAGCAGCGTCTCCTGGGGGCCTTAAGGAGAGGGGAGAAATCAATCAATGTAGAGGGTAGGGAGGTTGATCTATCCTTTTGGATAGAAAGACATGGTCTTTCAGCCTTCCGAGAGGAAAGAGGGGGGGATACTGTGTGGTCCCTCCCAACAGCCGGGCCAGGTGGTCTCCGAAGGAATGTGGTCCGGCTGAGGTGGAGAGGCAGTGATACATGTCCTCCAAGATCTAAAGTTGTTGAGCTTCTGCCGAAGTTGGGCTTTAAGGCAGCTGACATCTACGCCTTGATACATCCTTATGGTACCCCTGAGTTCGATATCAGCTTTGTTCGGCCAGAGGGGCTTGAGCTCTTCTGGTCGAATTATGAGCTGGTAAAGAATGAGCCCGGCTGGCGAGACTTTGCCATTCAGGCGGTGTCTCGCCAAAACAATGTCAAGAGAGTGAGCGTTTTAACCCGTAACGAATCACTTTCTTGTATTGACATCATGACGTGGCTAGGTCGGTATGGAGAGGTGGTGGAGGTCCCAAAAAAGAACAGGGATGAATATGGCATCTGGTCAGGGGCCTGGACGTTTATGGTCAAGCTTAAGCTTTCAGGAAACACCGTTACCCATATACCATCTGCGACCTTCCTCGGAAGGGATCGTATCCAGATCTTCTACCAGGGTCAGCCGAAGCTCTGTCACAGATGTGGTGACCCCACACATTTTAGTGCCAATTGCACTGTGCAGAAGTGCACTCTGTGTGGGGAAATAGGCCATCTCGCTGCATCTTGTGCAGAGATTAGGTGTCACCTGTGTGGTGACTTAGGTCACCCATTCAGTCGCTGCCCTCGTTCCTTTGTCAACGCGGTTGTTGCCCCAGTGGGGGTAAGCCATGAGGTGAACTCTGCTGGGGGGATGGCTGGCGGGGATGAAGGGGTGCAGGGGCCAGGGAAGAAAAGTAAGCAGAAGACGCCTGCCCAACTGAGGCGTCTCAAGAAGCGTCAAAGGGATAGGGAGATTCGGTAGTCACAGGAGCATCAGCCAGCTGAGGTGGCTTCTGATCCTGTCCCTGCGACCAGTGTTACTGCTGAGGCCCTGGGGGATAGTGAACTGGATGAGGAGACTGGAAGGATCCACAAAGAGGAGGATACTGTCTCCTCGCTGTCCTCCCATGGTGAGAGCGCGGATGAGGACAGAGGGAGATGGGCAGAAACAAAGCGGGGTACTCGGAGGAATAAGAAAAAGGGAGATTTAAAATCTTCTCCCACCCGCCAGATGCCAAAGGAAGGTACAACTGACCCCCCTCTGATTGGTCTCTCCAACCGGTTCCGAGCCCTCCGCGACATTTTCTCTTCGGAGGAGGAGGCTGGGGGTGAGGTTCCGGATGTTGCGGTGGGGCCCACAGGGGACCCTGAGTCCTCTCTCCCTGGGGAACCTATGTCTTCAGGGGGGGGGGGACTGGCTCAGAGTCAGGGGACGAGGAAAATGTAAATAAAGGGAAAATGGACACATCCATCTCACTAAAAAGGGGTAAACCATCATCTGATGAGGAGGGTGGTGGGGTGGATGGGAAGGATGGTGGGAAAAAGAAAGCTGTCTAACTCAATCACCCTTGATGGCGGCACCCTCTCCGTTGACTCTGGCATCCATTAATGTTGCCAGCATAAAGTCAGATACGGCTCGATTTGCGGCCTATGATTTTTTTGCCCATATTAATGCTGATATTTTATTTTTGCAAGAGACCAGGCTAACAGATATGTCATCTATCTACAAGGCTAAAAGAGAGTGGAGGAATGGGCCCTCCTACTGGTCTCTTGGGGCCGAGCCGTATAGCGGAGTGGCAGTCCTTTTTACCGCAGCGGTAGAATGCCGACGGGTTATCGAGTTAGAAATGGGGAGGTGCCTGATCTTAGATGTCCTCATGAAGGGACAAGAACTTCGCCTTATTAACATCTACGGCCCACAGTCTAAGTGGGACCGGAAGTGTCTCTTTATGAGGATCAAGCCCTATCTTTTTACAAGTCGGCAGGTGGTCTTTGGAGGGGACTTTAATGCTGTCACGAGGCCCCAAGACAGGGGAGGTGCCAGAGACAAGCTGACTTATGATAGCGTCGCCCCAAATAGCATAGCGAGTGAGGCTCGCCTGGTGGATGTCCACATCCGGCACACCCCAGGCCACGCGGGATTCACCTATCATAGGGGTAGTTGTAGGTCTAGGATAGATAGGTTTTATTTAAAGGAGGAGGCCGTCTCTTCAGCAGTGTCTGTTGTTGAGGTGGAGTTCTCCGATCACTGTTTAATTTTGTTTTCTCTGAATGTTACAGAGACCCCCCGGATGGACAGAGGCTATTGGAAGCTGAATTCGTCTCTCTTGGAAGAAGCGGAGATAAGACAGTCCTTTGAGGATTTTCTTTAGAGCCAGGTACCATTGCTGGGCCTTTGTAGCAGTAAGTCAGAGTGGTGGGAGATCTTCAAAAAAAGGGTTGCGAGATTCTTCCGCCAGCTCTCAGGCCTCAGAAGCCTAAACAGGTACCGTTTGTACCAGGGCCTGAGGAAGAAACTTGAGCACCTTGTCTCGACTGGAGGTAGTCGTGATGATATCTCCAGAGTGAAATCCTTGCTGATGAGGTGTCAGTACGATAGGCACGCATCTTTGGTTTTTGAGAGGGATTACGGGAAGTACCGCTCGCCCGACCCTTACAGAAACTGCAAGATGTCAGTGAATAGTAAGGTAGTCTCAGGACTGATTGATAGTACGGGATCCTTGAAAAGGTCCAGATCAGGGATCTTGGAGGTCGTCAGATCCTTTTACTCGCACCTCTTGGGAAGGAAGGATCTAGATCGGGATAAGGTGTCAGCTTTCTTGGCTGAAACCATCCCTGAACTAGGAGTAGACCCCTCTCTTGACGTTTTGACAGAGATGATCCGGGAAGAGGAAGTCAGGATGGCGATTGATGGACTTGCCCTCAAGAAGTCACCCGGTCCAGATGGCTTAACATCTGAGTTCTATAAGACCTTTAAGGACACTTTGGTTCCCCTGTTGACCGAGGTATTTAATGAGTGTCTATCCTCGGGCACTCTGCCAAAGTCAATGAGGAGGTCAGCGCTGATCATCCTGTCAAAGGGTAAAGACCCGTTCCACATTGAGAATTGGCGTCCCATAGCGCTTCTCAATGTGGACCGAAAGATTCTGGCAAAAGTGCTGTTTAACCGGCTGGTGGAGTTTGCACCCCGGCTCCTTTCGGGGGCTCAGCATTGCTCTATTCCGGGCCGCAGTACATTTAGTGCTGTGCTCAGTGTCCGAGAGGCTGTGGAGCAGGGTAGGGCTGGCCACTGGAAGGGGTACTTGCTGTCCTTGGATCAGGCAAAAGCGTTTGATCGGGTTAACCATGAGTACCTCTGGTCTGTTCTTCTGAGATATGGCCTGCCGGGGGGGTTTGTTGATTGGCTTAAGACCTTGTACGCAGGGGCAGAGAGTTTCCCGCTTGTGAATGGTTGGATTGGCCGCTCTTTTGAGGTTGGGTCTGGTGTCCGTCAGGGTTGTCCTTTGATCCCGTTGCTGTACGTGTTTGCAATTGATCCTTTCCTTAGGAGGATTGATTGTGGACCGTTGGTGGGGGTGAGAATGGACCTGGCGGTGCCGGATTTGGCTCTGAGGGCGGTAGCGTATGCTAATGATGTCACCGTGTTTGTCTCCTCACAAGAGGAAGGCCAATGGGTGATGTCAGAGGTGGACCGCTACTCGGAGGCATCCGGGTCCAAGATCAACCGGGATAAGTGCGAGAGTCTCTGGCTGGGAGGGGGAGATCCTAATTTTGATCTCCCGGACGCCCTTCCAGAGCCCCAGGAATCTGCAAAAGTTCTCGGCATCGAATTTGGCCAAGGGGATTACCCCAAACAAAACTGGGACAGCAGGCTTAAGATCGCCGCTCAGAAGGTGGATCAGTGGAAGGGTTGGTCTTTGACCCTCCGGGAAAGGGTTAACCTGATCAAAACATTCCTGCTCCCTTTACTGATATACCTGGGCAGTGTATGCATGTTGCCAGAACCTCTTTGGACCCGGGTCTACAGTGTGTTCTTCCAAATGTTATGGGGGAACAGACTGAACCTAGTGAAGAGGGAGGTTACTTACCGTACAAGGAGACTAGGGGGGTTGTGTATGGTCAACCCTGTGGTTTTCCTAGTGAATACCTTTCTTAAGACCAATATAGCAAACCTCTGGTCAGAGAGGGCTCCTCCGTGGGTATCCTCCTGTAGGGGATGGTTTTGGCCTTTCTTCCAGGAATGGGAGACAGGAGGGCAAGTGAAGGATCTTCGCACACCACACGGGCATCTCCCGGCTTACGCTACCCCGGTTCTGAAGGTTATTCGTCGGTGGGGTCTGGGGATGGGGGAGATTAGGACTCTGTCGAGGAAATTCCTTGACAAGAGGGTCCTGTCTTCTCATTTCCAGAGGCCATTGGCGCTCAAGGACTGCCCAAGTCGGGATCTGGAGGTGGGTTTAGAGCTTTTGAATTCTATCAGGATCCCCTTGAAGTTTTGGGACTTGACTTGGCGCTGCTTCCATGGGAAACTGTGTGTGAGGGACAATCTGAAGTGCAGGAGCTCTGATGACCGGGGATGTCCCCGCGAAGAGTGTGGAGGCATGCTGGAAAGCATGGAGCATTTTCTGCTTCATTGTCCCTTTAACACAGAGGTTTACACCAGGGTGGGCACTTCCATTGGTTGGCCTCGGCTGGCCAGTCTCTCCTATGCGGAATGGGCCTATGGGGCATTCAGAAACCTTGGAGGCTGGGACCGGTGCACTTTATTCCTAGTCAGCTCAGTGGTTAGGTACTACACGTGGAACGCACGGTGTTTAGTGTCGACGCAGCGTAAAATCCTCCCTGTGGATGTGGTGGTTAGGAACATTCTCGGTGACCTGGTGAAGGTGCGTTCTCTGGAGTACGAGAGGCTGGGTGCTGGCAGGGCCTCTCGTCTATGGAGGGGCTCTGCCTTTAAAGTGCCTTAGCCTGTTGTCTCCCCCTGGTGGTGGGCTGATGCTGGCACATTAGTCTTTTTGTTTTGAGCAGTTGGTTTATGGTAATATAGGGCTTGCAGGCGCTGAACTTGAGCTTTAGGGGTTTGTTGTTTGGCTTATAGTGTTATATGTATTTGTTTGTTGTAGTCTATTTGTATACTTGTATATTGTTATATTTTATGTAATGTATATATTGTATATATTGTGTGATGCCACCTGGGGATTGGGTTTAGTTTAGGTTGGGTGGTGGGTTAAAAAGGGGGGAGGGGGTTTGTATGGGACTTTTATATATACAGAAAATCCTGGACTGGTTCATGGACGTCTGGTAACATGTACTGGGGGCATGGGATGCGGGACCAGCTCAGGGCCAAAAAAAAATAAAAATAAAAATAAAAAAAAGTGGTGTTATTTTGTTTGTGTTGGTTTTTATTATTTTGTATATATTATTGTTGTTGTTGTTATTCTTTTGGTATATTACTGGTATTGGGTTTTTGGTATTGCAACTGGGCCAGGAAATTCACATTTAGTATTAGTGTATATTAGTGTATATAGTTTATTAGTATGGTATGGGTATTATGGGTATTATAGGAATATGTCTTTTGTAAATATTGTATATATTTGTTTGTGTGCAGGAATGAGTGTGGGGTGGACCGGTGTTGTATTTTATGCTATGGTGTTGGTTTTATGATCGTTATATTGATATGTTCTGTCGGATATGATATGTTTTATGTTTTGCAATTTTTTTATTGTTATGTTTGAAATTTTAATAAAAGATCTACAGGATATAACTCAGGATCAGTACAGGATAAGTAATGTAATGTATGTACACAGTGAATCCACCAGCAGAATAGTGAGTATAGCTCTGGAGTATAATACAGGATATAACTCAGGATCAGTACAGGATAAGTAATGTAATGTATGTACACAGTGACTCAACCAACAGAATAGTGAGTACAGCTCTGGAGTATAATACAGGATATAACTCAGGATCAGTACAGGACAAGTAATGTAATGTATGTACACAGTGACTCCACTAGCAGAATAGTGAGTACAGCTCTGGAGTATAATACAGGATATAACTCAGGATCAGTACAGGATAAGTAATGTAATGCATGTACACAGTGACTCCACTAGCAGAATAGTGAGTACAGCTCTGCAGTATAATCAGTAATGTAATGGATTCACTAAGCAACTCAGTTTTCAAATGTCTTAGTGGAAATATTCTTGAAGGAAGTAATTCTAGAAAATACAAATTCTTTTGATTTTAAGGAAAAACTGGAAATAATGTGTGTGTGTGTGTGTGTGGGGGGGGGGGTTCTTATGGTTTGTTGGTGACTTACTTTTTTACTGATATGGTTGCTCCCATTGTCTCTTCGGATAAGACCACATTGACCGCTGTAACTGAGTTCTGTGAAGAGAAAATGGGGGTCATAATAGATAAACTGGTAAGATCAGCATCATGTCTTCCAACAGCAACTCACCGCCTGCATCTGAAATATAGGAATTTGTGTCTGGTTTGGGTACGTGACAAAGGCTTGGATGTCTGCAGACACCTGCACGGTTAGGGAATCTGGCTGGCAGCTGACGGTTGGGGCTGATTGGGCCGATACTTCAAGGAGAAGCGGTGGGGAGTCCGGGAAATATCTGGGGAGCTGCAAATAAGGGAATAGAGACATCAGGGAGAGAAAGGAGGTGGTGTTACCCATAGCAACCAATCACATCTCTTGGCTTATCTTTCAGAGGTACTTTGCAGAGTAAATCGAAATAATTATTTCCTCTAAAAACTTTCCCTTTATTATAGTTCACATAAAAAGGCCATCAAGGCCAACAATGAACATGTAATCTAGAAAGGATACAACAGACAAAGAAGGGGTAGTGTAGGCAGAGTATAGGCCAATTACAATAGGGAGGGGTCTGCCCCTAGTAGGCATTGTCTCAACTAGGCCCTTCCTGACTCAGGTTTTGCTGTGTAGATGGGGGGGGGGGGGAGATTCCAATAAGTTCAGATTGTATAGCTGGTCACTTCAGTGTGGTCATTATTACCAACAAAGTACAGCACCTGTATAACCATTTGAGAAATTGATCAACTATGCCTGTCAATATACAAAGAACCAATTGTCAAATATAAAGAACCACATGTAAGAATGAAACTATCCCCAAACTGGCACCAAATCAGGATAGTGTCAGTGATATAAGGAGAAGCTGTTGCTTGTGTGTCCCATTGGTTAATGTGCAGAAAAGTGTGGTCTGGGTAGAGTAGGTCAGCCTCTCATGTGCCGCACTGCTTCTCTACCCAGACCACACTTTTCTACGCATTAACCAATGGGACATGTAAGTAGCAGCTTTTCCTTTATATCGCTGACACTGTTTATTCTGATTTGGTGCCAGTTTTGGGATAGTATAATTTTTACATGTGGCTTATTATAATCAACAACGGGTTCTTTGTGTATTAACAGGCATAGTTGACCTACTTCTCAGTGTTGTATCTTGTTTTTCTATATGTGCACTTTTGTGCCCAGATAATATATACAATTGAACCTCATATCATTTCCTATTCCCTGATTTTTTTTCTCCTCCTTATTCTCTCCTCTACTTGCAGTGAACTAGGGACCCCAGGATGGGTTTCAGAGCTGGTTTATGCTGTTAAGGTAGCATAGCTTGTGTTTGGTGGCCAGGACCCAGGCCTGCCTACACTACCCCTGCTTTGTGTGCATGGGCATTCACAGGCAGGAGCAAGGGGTCTTGTCCCCACCTGGAAAAAAAGCTTGTTAAAAAAAAGAAGGAAAGGGGGCCTGCTTGAGGATCCTGTTTGATTTTTGTAAACTTTTAAAATATTCTGTTTCGTTACCAGCTAAAGTGTTGCAGCAGCACGCCTCCTCCCTACTTTCAAACCAAGGAAGGGTGGGGGAGGGAAGAGGCATGCTGCTGCGGCTCAGCACTGCCTCTAAGACACCTCAGCTGGGGACAAAATCTATCTCTGTCTGTCTATCTATCTCGTATCTATCTATCTATCTAATATCTATCTGTCTATCTCATATCTATCTATCTGTCTCTCATTGGATCTCTCTATCTACCCAATATCTGTGCAGCACTAAAGGTACACTTATTTCTTCCTAACACCTGTCTGCCTGGATCTGTAGTATACTATTGCCAGCCAACGCCTGCCTCTTCGTTTTATTATCAGTGAAAAATTATTTTAATGACAAATTCGACTTGTTCACCAAAAGGGGGCGTGGCTTTATGCGTATACAAACACATTTTACATGTGTTTGTTTATGTTTTACAGATTCCAACATCCTTAAACTTGGATTGTGTGTTGCACAGCTTAGAGTTTTTGGCGCAGATTGTGGTGCACACCTTTGGACTGAACCTGCACAATTAGTTAAACATGCAGATCTATTCTATGCATAGCGTAAAAAGTGCCACAGGTGAATTGGGAGAAATTTCTGCAGATGTCCACGTTTGTGTGTTCTATCCTTTCTATACTGCATGCTGCACGTAGATTGTTTAAAATAAAGGTTATGTTTAAGGTCGAAATAATTATTTCGATTTACTCTACTTCACTGACTATTTCTCTGTCTTGCTGGTGGCTCATAGGTCAATACGTTTGGTTTAGAGCATTCAGCTTGGTTGACTTCATTCTGCTTCGTAAATCTCTTCCAATGGCTATTGTCAATAAATGAGTTGGCAATAAATATGGCTGAGACCCCTCAGGTAACATCATTACACACAATTACGACAGTGCCAGATGCACAGGAGACTCTTACCTCTGGCACAAACATGGCTAGATTCTTCACATTTAGGCGCAGGGGAGATTGCTTCGGGATCTAAAAGAAGATCAATGTTAATTCCATTTCATAGTTCATGAGAGGTAATTCCTCCTAAAATATAAAATACCTGTATATACCGGTACTTGCCGAAATTCCGATCGGCGATTTCGGGTCAATTGACCCGGAAAAAAGGGTGATTGGTGAAGGGTCGGCACCAATCACCCTTGCCTAGCAGGAGTGAGTTGGCACCAGTGCCACCTCACGACCGGCTGGGCAGCATCGGCGGGTGATCGGCGGTGGGGGGTGTGGGGAGGCTTAACTGGGGTCCGGTGTGGCAGCGGTCTCCAGCGGCGGCGTGGTCCCCAGCGGCGGCCGTCTTGGGCGGAGTGATCTAACAGCAGGAGGTAAGCGCTGTTTGTCTCCTGCTGTTGCCTAGCAACAACTCCCAGAATGCACAGCCAAAGGGCATGCTGGGAGTTGTAGTTTTGCAACAGCTGGAGGCACACCTACAACTCCCAGCATGCCCTTTGGATGTCTGGGCATGCTGGGTGTTGTAGTTATGAAAAATTGTGCCTCCAGCTGTTGCAAAACTACAACTCCCACCATGCATGGACAGCCAAAGGCATGCTGGGAGCTGTAGTAGTGTGCCTTCAGCTGTTGCAAAACTACAACGCTCAGCATGCCCTTTGGCTGTCAGTGCATGCTGAGAGTTGTAGTTTTGCAACAGCTGAAGGCACACTGGTTGTGAAACACAGTTTGTTACCTAACTCAGTGTTTTGCAACTAGTGTGCATCAAGCTGTTGCAAAACTACAACTCCCAACATGCATTGACAGACCGTAAATGCTAAGAATTGTACTTTTTGCAACAGCTGGAGACACACTGGTTGCGAAACGCTGAGTTAGATAACAAACTCTCAAAAACTACAACTCTTAGCATTTACGGTCTGTTAGTGCATGTTGGGAGTTGTAGTTTTGCAACAGCTGGATGAACACTGGTTCGAAACATTGAGTTAGGTAACAAACTCTGTGTTTCACAACCAGTGTGCCTTCAGCAGTTGCAAAACTACAACTCTCAGCATGCACTGACTGCCAAAGGGCATGCTGAGCATTGTAGTTTTGCATACAACTCCCAGCATGCATTGACTATACATGCTGGGAGTTGCAGTTTTGCAACAGCTGGAGGTGCTCCTTCTCTTCCGAGCCCTGTAGTGCGACAGCAGAGCACTTTACATCCACATATGGGGTATTTCCATACTCAGAAGAAATGGGGTTACAAATTTTGGGGGGCATTTTCTCCAATTACCTCTTGTAAAAATGGTAAATTTGGGGAAAAAACTGCTTTTTTGGGAAATTTATTTATTTTCATTTACACATTTGTTTTAACGAAAAGTTGTCAAACAACTGTGGGCTGTTAAGGCTCACTGAACCCCTTGTTACGTTCCTTGAGGGGTGTAGTTTCCAAAATAGTATGCCAGTTGTTTTTTATTTTTATTTTTTGCTGTTCTGGCACCATAGGGGCTTCCTAAATGCGACATAACCCTCAAAAACCATTGCAGCAAAACGTGACTCCTTCTCTTCTGAGCATTGTAGTTCGCCCGCAGTGCACTTGAAGTCCACACATGGGGTATTTCCATACTCAGAAGAGATGGGGTTACAAATTTTGGGGGGCATTTTCTCCTATTACCACTTGTAAAAGTGTAACATTTGGGGGAAAAACCAGCATTTTAGTAAAAAAAAAAAAAAAGGTATTTCCTTACTCTAGAGAAATTGGGTTAAACATTTTAGGGAGATTTCTCTCCTTTTACCTCTTGTAAAATTTCAAAAACTGGGTCTCCAAGAACATAGGAGTGTAAAAAATAAAGATTTTGACTTTTCTCCTTTACTTTGCTGCTATTCCTGTGAAACACCTAAAGGGTTAACACACTTACTAAATGTCATTTTGAATACTTTGAGGGGTGCAGTTTTTATAATGGGGTCATTTATGGGGTATTTCTAATATGAAGGCCCTTCAAATCCACTTCAAAACTGAACTGGTCCCTGAAAAATTCAGATTTTGAAAATTATGTGAAAAATTGGAAAATTGCTGCTGAACTTTGAAGCCCTCTGATGTCTTCCAAAAGTAAAAACGTGTCAACTTTATGATGCAAACATAAAGTAGACAAATTGTATATGTGAATCAATATATAATTTATTTGTGATGTCCATTTTCCTTATAAGCAGAGAGTTTCAAAGTAAAAAAATGCCAAATTTTCAAATTTTTCATAAAATTTTGGAATTTTTCACCCAAAAATTATGCAAGTATCAACAAAAATTTACCAGTAACATAAAGTAGAATATGTCACGAAAAAAGCAATCTTGGAATCAGAATGTAAAGTAAAAGCATCCCAGAGTTATTAATGCTTAAAGTGAAAGTGGTCAGATGTGCAAATAATGCCTGGGTACTTAAAGGGGTACTCCGCCCCTAGACATCTTATCCCCTATCCAAAGCATAGGGGATAAGATGTCAGATCGCCAGGGTCCCGTTGCTGAGGCCCCCCGGGATCTCCGCTGCGGCACCCCGCTATCACACTCACTCTGTGCGTAATGACCGGCGATACAGGGGCTGGAGAATTGTTATGTAACGGCTCCGCCCCTCGTGATGTCACGGCCCGTCCCCTTAATGCAAGTCTATGGGAGGGGGCGTGATGGCCGCCATGCCCCCTCCCATAGACTTGTACTGAGGGGGCGGAGCCGTGACGTAACGATGCTCCGGCCCCTGTATTGCCCGTCATTACGCACAGAGCGAGTGTGCTCTGTGCAGTAATGATAGCGGGGTGCCGCAGCAGAGATCCCGGGGGGCCCCAGCAGCGGGACCCCGGCGATCTAACATCTTATCCCCTATCCTTTGGATAGGGGATAAGATGTCTAGGGGCGGAGTACCCCTTTAAGGTGAAAATGGCCAAGTCCTTAAGGGGGTCTGGCCTGAGGTTTCTATTATTTTACAGAATAAAATCTTTCTGGAAAATGTAGATATCTGTTTAATATTAAGGGGTGCCTCAGCTCACCATGTCATCAGTGATATTTATTCCCAACGCCCCAGCTTTATAGTGCACAAACATGGCAGAGTTTGCGGTGAACTCAGACAGTGCCAGAAGCAGCATGCGGGAGTCAATGTCTGGCAGAACAAGCTTTTCTGGAGGAAATGGCAGATCCCAGTGATGGGACCGACCCACAAACTCACCCTATGAGAGAAAGAAAAACAGTAAACAGGCTTATATGTGTACTCATCCTGATCTATCCCCACACCACCTACCTTCACCAGGAGATCAAAGCTCTTCTCTGTGATGTTTGGAGGACCCAGCAATGAGATCTCAAATGAGGAAACTTGGTCCACAGGTAAGGAAACTGCAGATACAATCAGAGGACATGTTTAGGAAATGTCCGTCAGTTGTGCTGTTCTAGTAAAAGATACTGGGTGACAACCACTGTGTCAGTCTTTACTGAAATTCTAGGTTTCCGTTTATAAACCAGGAGGAAGTCATCTATAGAGGATGTTGAGTGAAGGGAATCTGATGATAGGTCAGGGGGAGGCATGAATGGAAACGTGGACATTGCAGAATCACTGCAGACAGATTACCTGGGAAGTTGCTTAGAATTTTTTCCATATGTTCAACTGTTTTTGTAAACTCAGGACAAATCTACAAGAAACAAAAGAGACATGAAAAGCACCAAACCCCCATGCCCTCCAGATGATGAGACGTGTTCCCCCGTTTACTTACCTGATGGTGTAGAGCATCATGTATGGGTCCCATGATTGAGTTTTTAAACATGTCAAATAGCCACCTGGGGGGTAGGTAGATAGATATTAAATACATATATAAGACAAGTAGATAAGATCGATGGATAGTTTCCACTGACCCAGCTCCTCCATGGAACCAAAGGTTGACATATTCGACACTGGAGGCACACCCAGCATTCCATACAGCTCCATGTCCACTATCATCACTAGTGATCCCCAGAACACCGTCCAGTGTCAGACCTTGGATGCTCAGCTCCAACCAGGATGACGCGTAGCTAAGAAGAAGAAGAATTTTGTGTTGTTCTATCATCTCTTTCTTTCTTTTGGAAAGCTGGGCGATGCCATCATGGTAGCCATTTTGGTTGTCACCAAGCTTTCCCAGAACCAATTACAACAAAAAATGTTTTTCTATAATGAAAGAACAGATGAATCTATCCTTTGTAGAAGGAGTGCTCTTCTAACCTCTCACAGAGATGGTAGCTGCCCTCCCCCAACCCATATACACTCACAAGAGCCAGTTTTGGATCTCTAGGAGTCCCGTCACATGGATTTGCCCATTGTTGATGGAGACACTAATTCCAGTGTCAGGTGAGAATGAAATATCTGAAGAGGAGAGATCCAGATTCTGTATCTGTAACCTGCAGCGGAAACAACAACATGAAGGCAGAGTGCCATACAAAATGCCTGAGAAGCTGCATACAGAATCCTATTTTCTGTTAGCTCTCAAGCTGTAGGACTTCACATTTGCTGTGTCAGTCCCTGCTGTATGCCATTAAAGAGGTACTCCGAGGAACTATACCCATAGCACAACTTTTCCCTTTCATCAACTTATTTAATTGTCTAAATATCATTCATCAGCTATATGGAGCAGTTCCCCTTTTTTCAGTTGTCACTTACATACAGGGAGTGAGGAAAACAGGTGATACTGTCATCCCCTCTATCTCTGTCTAAGCCCCTCACTTGAAGACAGCCCCCACCCTCCTGAGACACACAGACCATGTGGTTTCTGCCCTGCACTGATGAGTCATGCTCTCTTTAATGCTATAAACTGGGAGGTGTGTGCAGCCTAAACCAATCACACACTGAATCTCTCGCTGCTGCTCAGAGCAGGAGGGTGGGGGCTTTTAAGCTGGATGGCAGAGAAGAGCTGTAATGATTTCTGGGAAATTTAGTATCTATGAGGCAAGGATGACAAAGAATATCAAACAGCCAGAGAAGACAACAGTTACATGGAACATATCCAGGTAGTGTGGTGTCTTTTGTAGCTTTTACATATATATATATATAAATATATATATATATATATATATATATATATATACTTCCCTGGAGTACCTCTTTAATGTTCACATCAGGCAACATGTAAAAAAAAAAGACTACATCACCCACAATGCAATGCAGCAGAGTCCACCACATTTCCGAATACCTGGTGGGCTTTATGGCACAAACCAACTGCACACTTATGATAAGATCCCTGTGTTAGCCGCCACCCCTACTGGCACAATGTATCATTGTGTTTGGAGCGTTCTGTAAGGCTGAGTGACTTCCATTGAGTATGAAAACTTACTTTGTAACATAATAGTGAATGTTACCAAGGACGGCAACAGAGACAGAGCCACTAAAGTCAGGGATCTGAACAGTCTCCAGCCTCTTCTGCATCTCCTCTAAGCCCACCTGCCAAGCTGTGGAGCAAAAAAGGAACACGAAAATCATTAGAGTAAGGGTCTATTCACACGGCAGAATTTCCGCTTGTGGAATTCCACACAAAAACCGTACAAGACAGAAACCACCCAAGGAAGCAGAAGCGGAATTGGTGCGGAAATTCCACCGTGTGAATAGACCAGTGGTTCTTAACCTGGGTTCGATCGAACCCCAGGGGTTCGGTGAGTCAGTTCCGGGGGTTCAGCGAGGGAGGTTGCAACAGGACAGGCAAACCAAGCAATTGCTCGGGGCCCCGAGCTGTAGCGACAGGACAATTCCCCCCATCACTATTAACTCTTTGCGGCCCTGCGTTAAGTTTAAAAACACAGGGCCACCGGGACATAACTCACACCGGGACGTCACTGACATCCCATGCGTGCGCCCATGGAAACGAAGGCGCCGAGGACCGGAGGATAGAGAAGGAGGAAGACGCGCGCTGGCCAGCTTGGTAAGTGACCACCGGTCCCGAGACCTACTGCTATAGCCAGAGCGGTGGTTGGAGCACTGAAGTGGGCAGTACACAGGCATACAGCCTCCAGCCATACACTGTATATGGCTGGAGGCTGTATGACTGTGGGGGAACACTGCTTACATCAGTGGTCTTCAACCTGTGGACCTCCAGATGTTGCAAAACTAGAACTCCCAGCATGCCCGGACAGCCGTAGTTTTGCAACATCTGGAGGTCCGCAGGTTGAAGACCACTGGCCTGCCTAATGTGGGGGAACACTGCCATTGTTGCGAAAATGACATGAGAGTGGCACTTGCCAAGGTAAAGCCGCGCATTTCTGAACTGGTCTCTGAAAGACAACAGCAGAAGTCACACTGATTTGCAGTAAATATTCATTATGTTTTTGTGTGAAAATCATGTTTTCATGGTTTTGTTCTTTGTTCTTAATGGTTTTGTTCATTTTGTGCACCTATATATAAATATATACTTAAATATATACCTCCTATGTTTTGAATTAGAAAAAAATCATATTTTATTTTTCCAATTAGGAGGGGTTCGGTGAATGCGCACATGAAACTGGTGGGGTTCAGTACCTCCAACAAGGTTAAGAACCACTGGAATAGACCCTTAGGCTGCCTACATACTGGTGAAATGCGGATGCAATTATCATGCATATCATGGTTGCAAGTGGCTGGCTAGGACTACGGCTATTATACGGATGCAAAAATAGGTCTGTATTACAATAGTGTTAGTTCAGCATCATTGCCTACTGCACCTGAAATCCAAGAGCCCTATACAGCTGCCTGTCAGGAAAACCCCTTCAATCAGGGAATGTTCACACGTGTGGATTTTGCTGCAGCTAATAATATTGATTCCCATTCAATGGGTAGGAAAAGCAGCCGCAAAAAATCAGCAGCAAAATACGCGTGTGTGAATGTACTCTCAATGCTAAGGGTTCACCAGGAGCCCTTGCTGAGCACTTCCAGTTCTTACCATGAATAGGGCAGGATTACCAAGACCAGTGGTCTTCAACCTGCGGACCTCCAGATGTTGCAAAACTACAACTCCCAGCATGCCCGGACAGCCATCGGCTGTCCGGGCATGCTGGGAGTTGTAGTTTTGAAACATCTGGAGGTCCGCAGGTTGAAGACCACTGACCTAGACTGATACACTGTAACACATCCTCAGCATTGTGAGAAATGCAAGACAAGTTGCAAAACGTTCAATTTTTAGATGTAGTTTACAACCTGTTTACAACGTGATGGGGGAGATTTATCAAAACCCATTCAGCGTTGACCAGTTGCCCATAGCAACCAATCAGATTGTTTCTTTCATTTTCCAGAGGCCTTGTTAAAAATGAAAGAAGCGATCTGATTGGTTGCTATGGGCAACTCAGCAACTATTTCTCTGGGCAGGTTTTGATGAATCTCCCCCTATGTTCCTAAGATCCATTAGGGTTCGTGCACTCACCATACTGTAGGCCCTTTAGGGTCAGCCTTCCCTTTACTCCAGGGTCAGTAGTTTTGGCTTTAGACAGGATGAAAACAAAGGTGAGAAGGATCAGACTGAGCTCCATTACCTGACGGGTAGAAAGCAAGAAATATAGACATGTATCATTTCCAGTGTATAAAGTTTTTTACCCCTTTGCCTGTTGTCTAAATTTGGCGCAGCTGCGTTAAATTTATCATTCTTGTGCAGCTACTTTTTTGAATTGCGTTTAAAGGAGTAGTCCAGTGGTGACTCAGTGGTTTTAAGGATAGGGGATAAGTTGCAGATCGCGGGGGGTCCGACCCCTGGGGCCCCCCGCGATCTCCTGTACAGAGACCCGACAGCCCGCGGGAAGGGGGCGTGTCGACCTCCGCACGAAGCGGAGGCCGACACGCCCCCTCAATACAACTCTATGGCAGAGCCAAAGCGCTGCCTTCGGCAATCTCCGGCTCTGCCATAGAGATGTATTGAGGGGGCGTGTCAGCCGCCGCCTCGTGCGGGGGTCGACACCCGCTATCTCAGCAGAGAGCCGGGGCCCCGTACAGAGAGATCGCGGGGGGCCCCAGCGGTTGGACCCCCCGCAATCTCAAACTTATCCCCTATCCTTAGGATAGGGGATAAGTTTTTCACCACTGGACTACCCCTTTAAATTTAGAATTCTCCTCAGAGCATAAATTTACACCGCAGCTCTATTTAGTAGGAGCTTTGTCTGCAGCGTATCTGCACCTAAAGAGTAAGTGTGTCCTCGTTATTAGCTTTAGAATTTTTTTTCTTCATTATGTAGAGTTTTAATCTCACAATAATACCACATCTCCCAATTATAACACATCAATTATACCAATGTCCTTATTCTTCATTTAACATCTGTGACACCCCTGTGCAAATCACCTCAAATGTACATGGTGCACTCTACCTTATGGGCCTTGTTGTGCGCCCGCAGAGCACTTTGCTCCCACATATGAGGTATCTCCGTACTCTGGCTAAATTGTGTCCCAAAAATTCACAGCGAGTTTGCTGCATCTCAATCTTGCAGCACTCCCTGTAAACTTCCGACCCATGTGAGTGTACCCTGTCCATTCACATTGGGGGGAGGGGGGGGGGGGAAACGTCCAGCTGTTGCAAAACTACAACTCCGAGCATGCCCTTTGGCTGTCCGTGCATGCTGGGAGTTGTAGTTTTGCAACAGCTGGAGGCACACTGGTTGCAAAACACGGAAACAGACTCAGTGTTTCGCAACCAGTGTGCCTTCAGCTGTTGCAAAAACTTCAAATCTCAGCATGCAGTGACAGCAGAAGGACATGCTGGAACTTGTAGTTATGCAACAGCTGGAGGCATACTGCTACAACTCCCAGCATGCCCTTTGGCAGTCCGTGCATGCTGAGGGTTGTAGTTATGCAACAGCTGAAGGCACACTGGTTGCAAAACACTTGAAAGTTTTTTACTTAACTTAGTGTTTCCAAACCAGTGTGCCTCCAGCTGTTGCACAACTTCAATTCCCAGCATGCATGGTCTGTCAGTGCATGCTGGGCGTTATAGTTTGGAGGCACAGCTGGAGGCACACGGGTTGGGAAAAAGAGTTAGGAAATGAACAATGTTTCCCAACTAGTGTGCCTCCAGCTGTTGCAAAACTATAATTCCCAGCATGGCCAGACATGCTGGAAGTTGTATTTCGGCAACATCTGAAGGGTCAGATGTTGACGAACTACAACTCCCAGCATGCTTGGGCAGTCTGGGCATGCTGGGAGTTGTAGTTTTGCAACAGCTGGAGGTCCACAGTTTGTAGACCACTGTATAATGGTCTCCAATCTGTGGTCTTCCAGATGTTACAGAACTACAACTCCCAGCATGCCTCGACAGAGTGGGCATGCTGAGATTTGTAATTTTGGAACATCTGGAAGAGCACAGATTGGAGACCATTATACAGTGGTCTCCAAACTGTGGCCCTCCAGATGTTGCAGAACTACAACTCCCAGCATGCCCAGAAACCCAAAGTTTGCAGTTTTGAAACTCCCAGAGGCAGCAGTGAGATCGCTTAATGGCGATCTCCCTGCTGCCAATGAAGATGCCGCCCTGCTGCTGCAAACTCACCGCGGGGACGCAGCACCCCCGGGACCGCCTAGAGGACGCCGCTCGCGCCGGGACCGCTCGGGGCACCGCATGGCCGGGTAAGTGACGCCGGGGGACAGGTAAGGGACACTTAGCAGAGCGGTGTATGTCCCGATCCCCTTCATCCGGACTCACACACCGCGCTGCTAAGTATTCTCATAGTGAAACGCTGCTATCAGCTAGTCAGATTTGACCAGCTGATAGCAGCGATCGCTGGGGGGGGGGGGGGATGAAACCCCTCGTGGTCACATGGTAAGACGGGTGGCTATCAGTGATAGCCACCATCTTACCGGGCGCTGGGGAAAAGTATAAAGAAAAGCAGTAAATTGTAAAAATAAAAGGAGAATGATCTACAGTGTTAAGTGGATTACAAAGCTATTTAATGTGACGGAGCTTGTTCAATGATAAGCTATCAAACATTTCCTATGTAAATGTATTAAATTGTTGGATCATAAAACAACAATACCAATATACAAGTGATCTAATGAATAACTGAACTGGAAACAAATATTCTATATGCAAATTATTTTAAAAGTGCTTTGGAATAACCAAGGAGTAAAAATATAAAGCAAACCAAATGAGGAATTGAGATAGGAAAGTAAAAACATTCTAGTGGTTCCTTAGTAGAACTTTCCTTCAGAAATAGAAAGGATTTCGCTACGTGCAGTTAAAGTTGGCTTATATTTACGGGGAAAAAGACGCATAAATTTTTGGTGCAAAGGAAAAGTACGCAGGTAATAAATCCATGTGTACTATAGATGTCACTCCAAGGTACCCTGATTCAGCCACATCTGGAGGACATGCTCTACCAAAACGTGCGCAAAAAAATGCGCAAAAAAAAGGGCTTGCGCAAAATTTTGCGCAAAAAATACCCACAAAACAGGGGTAAAATCTTTGCTACATGTCCCCCTATAAGTTAGTTGCGGCATCTAAATGCGGTAAATCCCATTCCTGGCTAGCTCAGGGGGCTGAACGCGGCATCCCAATCAGTTGAGAGGACAGTAGGACATCTTTTACCACCCATAGCACATGCCAAAAAACACAAAAAAGTTTTAAAAAGATGCCTCATGAAACATAGAAGTGCATAAAATGCTCCAAAATGGAAGAAAAAAAAAAGCTATAAAATTTGAGTTTCATTTAACCAATATTTTTGAGTCTTAAAATACACTGTGCAAACATGTACAAAGGAAGCAAAATGAGGGACTTTCCCATTGCAGCTCAAAGGGATTCTCCCATCTTCACACACAGAATAAAATGTACAGAACAATACCAGGTTCAAGAGTAATATTACTTTTTGGGAGTGTATTACAGTGCTTCATTTTCTACCTGTGTAGATGGATTCTAAATGGGTTCCTGGATTGGATAGCAGTTGGGGCACTCTTTGCAGCTTATTCCTTGTTCTACCCCAGCTCTAGAGGTGATATGGTCTACCTCAAGCACTATATCAGGTGAGAGTTCACTTGTCACTGGGGGTCTCACCTGGGAGGGTCCATATTCAGCCTTATGGTATTACATGAGATGCTGTACTCCTTTTATGTCTTTTTTCCCCCCTGAAACAGTGTGAACATAGCCTTAAGGATGACCAGCTACATGACAGCATTTAGCAGAGAAGAGTCAGCTGATCCCCGCCATACAGGGATAAAGCGTATGTCAAGAGAAAGAGGCATCCATGTGTTGTCCATAAAATTGTAATAAAAATGATCTGATAAAAAATGTTAGAGATAGTCAGGAGCTGTCGGGGGCACTGACCTGTTAATAGTCCTCTCCAGGCGCAGATCTCCCTGGTGTAGGTGTCTCAGCTTCAGCTTGGACACACTTTCTCGTCTGATGGTGCAAAATACACTAAAACTGAAAGCAGAAACTGCATGAGGGAGGAGGTGCAGCCAAGAAATAGTGACATAACACAGAGGAAAGAGAACACACATGCCCCATTCCAAGATAAACAATAGTCGATTCAGACTTTCTACCTCCCCAGGTGGGGGCGCTGTAGCCATATCTGCTTATCGGCCTTTTGGCTAAGATCAAGTGTAGTATCTGTTCTTATCAGTTTTTCATGCCGGTGAGCAGTAACGCCGGTATGGGGCTGGTGGGGATGGGTGCTGCATGGAGGGGACAGGTGTACCGGGGCGTTTCAGGGCTGGTTCTGAGGAATCAGCTCGACGGCTGCCCCCGATGTGACCTGCTCCCTCCGGGTCTCGCCATGAGGCTGATAGGGTCTAGAGCCGAGGTACTTTTGTACTTCGGGGAGTGGTGACCCCGAGGTGCCGAAACTCACTAGTTGTACTGGCTCACTGAGTGGAACCAAGGGCACCATAATCTCTTCACCTTTGTGGCACTCACCTCTTGATTCCCGGCCTTCTGGCTAGGATCAGAGAAATGTTTATAGATCCGGCCGGGCACACATTCACTTATTTATTTCCTTTTTGTCTCACTGTGTCACTTTTTGCGTGTTGTGTGTCCAAAGGATTTGTCAGGATGCGGCAGCCCTTCTGGGTGTCCCTTCTGGCGGTCTAGGGGAGGTGTGTGTGGCCATTAGGTTCCGCACCTCCCTGCAAACACCCCGGGTACTCCTGCTCTGGCAGGGTACCTACCGTTATCGGCTCTGTGGGCAGATACCTTGGCCAACGCCAAGGGGGATGCCGGGAGCATTTGTGGTCCCTTAGTAGTCTTGGCGAAAAGGGACATCGAACCTGGCACCTCGCAGGTACCTTTTGGTCCGGAGGCGAAGGGTAAGGTTTGTTGGGGGGCCTCTCTCCTATCGGAGAAGGGCTCGCGATAGACTGCATCCTCTGTGCACGTTTTTTTGGTGTAACACGTTTGCACTTTTTCTTGCACTTTGGGTGATTCGAGAGCACGTCCCTCAGCTCTTAGATTAAATCTGCTCTATCTACAGAAAGCAGATTAAGAATGGGGGTCTTATACCTCTCCTCTATCTCCAAAAGGCTAAGTTCACATTGACGTGGTCTTCTGTCCCATTGAGGGTCCTTTTGGCTATTTTTATTATTTTTTTTTACTTGAGAAGAACGAACCCTATAAAGAGTCAGAACACAATGGACACTGCCCATCGGGATCTGGTAGTTTAGTGGAGAAAAAAATAGTGCATGCACACAGAACACAACTGAGATACATTTCTGGGCGGTTCTGGTATATCTAAGCTTACTGGGGGAGATTTATCAAAACCTGTGTAGAGGAAAGTTGCCCATAGCAACCAATCAGATTGCTTCTTTCATTTTTAAAAGGGCCCCTCAAAAATGAAAGAAGCAATCTGATTGGTTGCAGTTGGATGGGCTATTGGTAATTTTTTTCCTCTACATGGGTTTTAATCTCCCCCACTGTGTAATACTATTGCATGTGTTGGTGTATGTAAGCCTACCAAATGTAGCCCTTTTTGCTGTATCAAAGCCTAAACCATATAATATGGAATACCATCTACAGAGCTGCTATATTCAAGCCTATCTTGTGTGATGCTTTCTGTTAAACTAGTGTACCTAAGCCCATAATGTGTATTGCTGTATGCTAAGCTAGTGTATCTATACATATCTTGTGTCATAAAGTCTGTTGAGCTGCTGTATCTAAACTCATCCTATGTGATACAATCTTCCAAGACAGTGTATGTAAGTCTATCCTGTATTATATTGTCTGCCAAGCTAGTGTATCTGATATTATCCTGTGTGATACATTCTGTTAAGCTGATGTATCTAAGCCTATGTGATACAGTCTGCTTGGCCACTGTATGTATTATATTGTGCAATCATTTTTACAATTGTCATACTGGGCTGTAGTCCAGGTGTTAAGCCCCAGGAGGTTTTGTCAGCTTTCGTTTGTTCCCTGTAACTCTGGTAATGGTGTTTAATAGAAGATAACATACACCGGAACCAACAAAGCAGAAAATTCCCAGCTACAGAACTTTAAGCAGAAACCTCATTGTGCCCAGAACAGGGAACCGAAACTTAAAAATGTCAGCAAAAAGAGGAATAAATAGACACTGAGTGGCCCAGAACATCTGCTTATAGAGTGAGGGGGCAGAGAGGGGGCTCATCTGCACCATGTTACGGCAAACTAGTGAGTATAACTTTTATACATCTACTATTTACAAATTCTCCTTTTGCGTTAGCCTGGCAACATGCATAGTACACTTTGAAAGTGCAAAATACCTTTTATTGTGACAAAAGCAATAATGAGAACAAAAAAGTTGACAGTCAATACTTTAAGAGCAAGAGAATTTTTTTATATGTTGCAAAATAAGCTATTTGTAACAAGTTTATGTTATTAAAAAAAAAATGTATGTTTCCATGTTTATTTTTATTTTTGAAAAACACACCACTAGAGGTCTCACTACATGTTCCGGCTGCTAGTCTTTTATTGATTTTTGGACTCGTGCTGGCCTGGCATGGGTCCGAAATCCCAGACTGCAGCGGGACACTTGACGAGCACAGCGCTGCTCCCTGCCTGTCAATTAGACGGCAGGGAGCGAGTGCTGTGCTCGTAGCGGCTCTGGAAGGGAGATCTGTCTACAGCTGTCAGTGCCTACAGCTGTCAGCTCTGCACTCTGCTGCCAGTCACCTCAGCTGTCAGTCCCACTGTTTGCTGACAGCCCCTGCGGCTGTGACCCCTGCTCTCCTCTCACAGCCGTGGGCACTGTGAGCGGACAGCGGGGCTGTGTGGCTGGGGGCAACGTGGATTAAAGCCGTCAGTAACCGCAGTGAGTGCCAGTGGAGAGCAGGGGTGACATCTGTGCACACTCTGAGCGGACAGCGGGGCTCTGCAAGTGAGAGCGAGGCAGCCGCGGTAACTGGGAGCGGTTGGTGGGGGTGAGAGCGAGGCTTCTGGCTGTAAAATACTGAGTCTGCCGGCACCTACTCCGTGAAGTGAGGGCGGAAGCGGTCCCCCCAGCAGGCTTCAGGGACGTAGTGCCTGCTGGGGCACGCCCACATCCTCCTGCCTGCAGCTCACACTATGTGAGCAAGAAGAAAGGTAAGATACACAGCTTGGAGTAGTTAGGGAACATAGCCGGAGTTAGTTTAGAAAAGTTTATTTAGTGACAGGTACTTTTTAAGTATTCACCCCGAGTCAATACTTGGTAGAACAAACTTTTGCTGCTATTAAAGTTCCGAATGCTGGGTGCGGGCTGCGGGGGTCGTGACATCACGGCCACACCCCCTCAATGAAAGTCTATTGGAGGGGTGTGGTGGCTGCCACGCCCCCTCCCATAGACTTGCATTGAGGGGACATGATATGTCTTCTAATTTTATGCACCGTGAAGATTGCACTGAACAAAGAAGTTTTATACGTTTACCTGGTGAGTGCTGCCCATTTTTATTTTATTTTTTACTTCTATTGTTACATGAATGACCTATATGGGTTCTAGTACCAGAGAAGAGAACTTAGAACATATCCGAGCTTAGTGACACTGCTGTATTGTGAGCGAGGAAATCTGTCTTGTACCGGATATCGGGGTTGGAATGCCGACCGCTGTGACTGTTTGCATAGAATTTTATGTCTTTTCATAGACTCTGGATTCAGGTCTGATCTAAACCATTCCATTGTAGCTCTGCCTGTATGTTTAGAGTAGTTGGGAGAGATTTATTAAAACTTGCGCAGAGGAAAAGTTGACCAGTTGTCCCTAGCAACTAATCAGACATCGTTTTTTTATTTTTAAAGAGGCGTGTGAAAAATAATTGGAGTGGTTGCTATAGGCAACTTTTCCACTACACAAGTTTTAATAAATCACCGCCATTGTCCTGTTAAAATATTTAAACCTCTGTCCCAGTCTAAAGTCTTTTTCAGACTGCATCAGAGTTTTTCAAAGATTACCTTGTATTTGGCTCCATGCATCAATTCCAAACAATTTCCCTTTAAAGGGGTACTCCACTGCCCCAGCATTCAGAACATTTTGTTCCGAATGCTAGGTGCGGGCTGCAGGTGTCATGCAACGCCCCCTCAATGCAAGTCTTTTTAAAAATTAAAGAAGTAATCTGATTGGTTGTTATGGGCAACTGGTCAACTTTTCTCTGCACAGGTTTTGAGATATCTCCTCCAGTTGGTGTTACCCGTTGCGTCACCCCATACTCATACCATTTACATCAGCAGGTGACTTCTTTTCTATAGTGAGGAGAATACACAATAATATCAGTGACTACAGGTGACTTCTTCTCTATAGTGAGGAGACTACACAATAATATCAGTGACTACAGGTGACTTCTTCTCTATAGAGAGAATACACAATAATATCAGTGACTACAGGTGACGTCTTCTTCATAGTGAGAATGCACAATGATATCAGTGATTACAGGTGACGTCTTCTCTATAATGAGGAGAATACACAATAATATCAGTGACTACAGGTGACGTCTTCTCTATAGTGAGGAGAATACACAATATCAGTGATTACAGGTGACGTCTTCTCTATAGTGAGGAGAATACACAATGATATCAGTGATTACAGGTGACGTCTTCTCTATAGTGAGAATACACAATGATATCAGTGACTACAGGTGGCGTCTTCTTCATAGTGAGAATGCACAATGATATCAGTGATTACAGGTGACGTCTTCTCTATAATGAGGAGAATACACAAATTATATCAGTGACTACAGGTGACGTCTTCTCTATAGTGAGGAGAATAAACAATATCAGTGATTACAGGTGACGTTTTCTCTACAGTGAGCAGAATGCACAATATCATCAGTCACTACAGGTGACGTCTTCTCTAAAGTGAGGAGAATGCACAATGATATCAGTGGCTACAGGTGACGTCTTCTCTATAGTGAGGAGAATACACAATAATATCAGTGACTACAGGTGAAGTCTTCTCTATAGTAAGGAGAATACACAATGATATCAGTGACTACAGGTGATGTTTTCTCTATAGTAAGGAGAATACACAATGATATCAGTGACTACAGGTGATGTTTTCTCTATAGTGAGGAGAATACACAATGATATCAGTGACTACAGGTGACGTCTTCCCTATAGAGAGAATACACAATATTATCAGTGACTACAGGGGACATCTTCTCTATAGAGAGGAGAATACACAATAATATCAGTGACTACAGGTGATGTTTTCTCTATAGTGAGGAGAATACACAATGATATCAGTGATTACAGGTGACGTCTTCTCTATAGTGAGGAGAATACACAATAATATCAGTGACTACAGGTGACGTCTTCTTCATAGTGAGAATGCACAATGATATCAGTGATTACAGGTGACGTCTTCTCTATAGTGAGGAGAATACACAATAATATCAGTGACTACAGGTGACGTCTTCTTCATAGTGAGAATGCACAATGATATCAGTGATTACAGGTGACGTCTTCTCTATAGTGAGGAGAATACACAATGATATCAGTGATTACAGGTGACATCTTCTCTATAGTTTTCCCTAATTCAACAGGTACATACCGCCAGAACTTCATGCAGCAAAATCTTCTCTGCAGAACATGACACCCAAATGGCTCCTCACTACGTCCTTGTCACGATGCCGGCTGGCAGGTAGTGGATCCTCTGTGCCAGAGAGGGATTGGCGTGGACCGTGCTAGTGGATCGGTTCTAAGTCACTACTGGTTTTCACCAGAGCCCGCCGCAAAGCGGGATGGTCTTGCTGCGGCGGTAGTGACCAGGTCGTATCCACTAGTAACGGCTCAACCTCTCTGACTGCTGAAGATAGGCGCGGTACAAGGGAGTAGACAGAAGCAAGGTCGGACGTAGCAGAAGGTCGGGGCAGGCAGCAAGGATCGTAGTCGGGGGCAACGGCAGGAGGTCTGGAACACAGGCTAGGAACACACAAGGAAACGCTTTCACTGGCACAATGGCAACAAGATCCGGCGAGGGAGTGAAGGGGAAGTGAGGTATAAATAGGGAGTGCACAGGTGAACACACTAATTGGAACCACTGCGCCAATCAGCGGCGCAGTGGCCCTTTAAATCGCAGAGACCCGGCGCGCGCGCGCCCTAGGGAGCGGGGCCGCGCGCGCCGGGACAGGACAGACGGAGAGCGAGTCAGGTACGGGAGCCGGGATGCGCATCGTGAGCGGGCGCTACCCGCATCGCGAATCGCATCCCGGCTGGAGACGGTATCGCAGCGCACCGGGTCAGTGGAGCTGCCCGGAGCGCTGCGGTAGCGAGAGAGAAGCGAGCGCTCCGGGGAGGAGCGGGGACCCGGAGCGCTCGGCGTAACAGTCCTGTGCCCACACATATAATACTAATGCTAAATAATACCCTTGTCCTCCCCCCACGTAACCCTGTGTCCCTCACATATAATTTCCTGTTATGTGCCACATATAATGCCCCGTCCTGTGCCCCTCACATATATAATGCCCTTCATATGTGCCCCTCACATATAATGCCCCCTATTCTGTGGCACTGACATAAAATGCCCCCTGTCCTGTGCCTCTCAGATATAATGTCCCCTGTAATGTGCCCCTCAGATATAATGCCCTCTGTATAATGCTTGATAGTGCCCCAAACATAGTAAAAAAAAATAAAAAAAAATTATATACTCACCTAATCCACGTTCCCACGAGTAGGTCTCTCCCTTGCTTCTGGCTTGCAGCGTGTGAGCTGCGGGTACGGGATCTCCGGCAGTCGTGATGACGTCACATCATTGCACGGACATGCAAGGGATCACATCCCTGCGGCTCACATGCTGCAAGCCACAAGTGTCTACAGCATGTGAGTGAATGGTGGAGCGGGAGTACATTCTAGTGTACTGCCTGTGTTCTCAGAGGCAGTACACTTGCCTGTGTTGCTGGGTGACACCACTTCCCACTTGATGGTGTCACCTCACTTGGGAGGTGTCACCCGATGCAACGTGATCCAAGCGCCCCCCCCCCCCCCCCCCCATAGCAACGCTACTGCTTTCTTTTTGCCAGTCTTTCATAAAGGTCAGATTTGTGGAGTACACAAGTAATAGTTGTCCTGTGGACAGATTCTCCCACTTTAGCTGTTTATCTTTGCAGCGTCTCCAGTTACTAGAGGCCTCTTAGTTGCTTCTCTGATAAGTTTTCTCCTTGCCCAGCCTTGTCTTGTTAGGTGTGCGGCTGTGCCATAATCTTTCTGTTTTCTGATTTTATGGTGCTCTATGATATTGTTTCTTATAACCCAACCCTGCTATGTGTCTTGTGAATTGGTCGCACCAAATCTTTGTTAGGGATTTCACAGTAAAGGTGGTGAACACATATGCACTCATAACATTCCAGATTTTTATTTGTGAATAATTTTGAATTCCATGTGATATCCCCCCCCCCCCCCTTAAATTATGGACTAAGTGTTGATTCATTACATAAAATCACAATGAAATATATTTGAATCTGTGTTTATACAATAACATGTACAAGACTATAACTACTATAATACTGTTCTCTACTCTACGTACAAGACAAACTACTATAATATTGCGCCCACTGTACAAGAATATAACTACTATAATACTGCCCCTTATGTACAACAATATAACTAATATAATACTGCCTCCTATGTACAAGAATATAACTACTATAATACTGCCCCTTATGTACAAGAATATAACTACTATAATACTGCCCCTTATGTACAACAATATAACTAATATAATACTGCCTCCTATGTACAAGAATATAACTACTATAATACTGCCCCCTATGTACAAGAATAGAATTACTATAATACTGCCCCTATATACAAGAATATAACTACTATAATACCTCCCTCTATGCACAAAAATAACTACAATGGTACTGTCCCCGAATGTACAAAATACAACTACTATAATACAGCTTCCATGCATCACTGTTATCAGCTTTAGTTTTATGTAGTTGTTCATCTACTAGTATAGACAGGGACACTTAAAAGAGGAGACATATAGAATCGGTGAAAATGACTGGAGGACAATAGTCGGTTAATATTCTTGACAGCCTGGAATGGATATTATAGTGTACACTATAATATTGAAGTACATATTGGATGTTCAATTGTTCTTGATATGCAATAAAATGTATACGGGCAACAAAGAATAAGATTGACAGGAGGTCCGCAGTCAGTGTACATGTACACATTTGTCCCATGATTTCTGGTGGTGGTATGGTGCACACCCAATTCAAGCTTCAGTAGGTATTAAGACAGCACTCATGTAAATGTAGTCCTATTTATTGTAGAAAAGCTACCATGCTTGATAAAGGTCTAGTGTAAGTGGAATTAACTTCTCTAATATAAAAATTATTATTATTAATGCATTTACTTTTCAAGTGCAATCCTGACACGAAGAATTACTCTGGGATTTATTTTTATTTTTTGCTTATACAGTGAAGAATATTCCATTATATGAGAATGTAGAGGCGCTTGTGTATGCCTTATGCTAACCTGTTTTAGCATATCAATCACTGAAAATTAGGGTAGGGTCACACACTGTAGATTTGCCGATGACGGACCCTTCAGTATGCCTCCAGCTGTGCCTCCTCGTGGCAGCAATCCACCGCTATGAGCAGACACACAGCGATCTACGAGTCGCCAAGCACATGCACAGTGTACGCGCAGCAGATCCCCCTTCTCCCTTACCAAGACTGAGAGCAGCCGCAATGTGTGAGAGTACACTGTGCATGCATGCAACGATTCGCAGAACACTGTGTGTCTGCTCGTAGCAGCAGATTGCTGGTATAGGCATGCACAACTGGAGGCACGCTGTAGGGTCCGTCATCAGCTGATTCGAAGTGGATTCCTTCAGTGTGACCCTACCCTAATACTGATTACATTTCGCTGGCTGGTGCAGAAATTTTGAGATAAACATGCAAAAATTTGCACATGATAAATACCTCCCTCCTTTAGGCGTGGTGTGATCACTGCACATGGTCACCTAAATAGGCTACTGGTGCTCGATGTCACCCAAGTGAATTCATTAGGCGCCTTCAAGGATTGAGGTCAGTTTACTTACATTATGTGCAGTTTTAAATTGTACCTGTCGTTAGCAAAAACTTTTTATGTAAGGTAAATAATACAGTTATACAGTGATGGCCGTAAATGTTGGCACCCCTGAAATTTTTCTAGAAAAGAAGTATTTCTCACAGAAAAGGATTGCAGTAACACATGTTTTTCTATACACGTCTATTCCCTTTGTGTGTATTGGAACTAAATCAAAAAAAGGGAGGGAAAAAATGCAATGTGGACATAATGTCACACCAAACTCCAAAAAATGGGCTGGACAAAATTATTGGCACCCTTAACTTAATATTTGGTTGCACACGCTTTGGAAAAATAACTGAAATCAGTCACTTCTTATAACCATCAATAAGCTTCTTACACCTCTCAGCCGGAATGTTGGACCACTCTTCCTTTGCAAACTGCTCCAGGTCTCTCTTTTTGGAGGGCGCCTTTTCCCAACAGCAATTTTAAGATCTCTCCACAGGTGTTCAATGGGATTTAGATCTGGACTCATTGCTGCCACTTCAGAACTGTCCAGCGCTTTGTTGCCATCCATTTCTGGGGGCTTTTTGATGTATGTTTGGGGTAATTGTCCTGCAGGAAGACCCAAGATCTCGGACGCAAGCCCAGTTTTCTGACACTGGGCTGTACAGTGCAACCCAAAATCCCCAGATTTTATGATGCCTTGCACACATTCAAGGCAACCAGTGCCAGAGGCAGCAGAACAACCCCAAAATATCAATGAACCTCCACCATATTTCACTGTAGGTACTGTGTTCTTTTCTTTCTAGGCCTCATTCCATTTTCGGTAAACAGTAGAATGATGTGCTTTACCAAAAAGCTCTATCTTGGTCTCATCTGTCCACAAGACTTTTTACCAGAAGGATTTTGGCTTACTCAAGTTCATTGTGGCAAAATGTAGTCTTGCTTTTTTATGTCTCTGTGTCAGCAGTGGGGTCCTCCTGGGTCTCCTGCCATAGCGTTTCATTTCATTTAAATGTCGACAGTTCGTGCTGACACTGATGCTCCCTGAGCCTGCAGGACAGCTTGAATATCTTTGGAACTTGTTTGGAGCTGCTTATCCACCATCCAGACTATCCTGCGTTGACACCTTTCATAAATTTTTCTCTTCCGTCCACACCCAGAGAGATTAGCTACAGTGCCATAGGTTGCAAACCTCTTGATAATGTTGTGCACTGTGGACAAAGGCAAATCTAGATCTCTGGAGATGGACTTGTTACTTTGAGATTGTTTATATTTTTCCACAATTTTGGTTCTCAAGTCCTCAGACAGTTCTCTTCTCCTCTTTCTGTTGTCCATGCTTAATGTGGCACACACAGACACACAATACAAAGACTAAGTGAACTTCTCTCCTTTTTATATGCCTTCAGGTGTGATTTTTATATTGCTCACACCTGTTACTTGCCCCAGGTGAGTTTAAAGAACCATCACATGCTTGAAACAATCTTATTTTTCCCCCAATTTTGAAAGAGTGCCAATAATTTTGTCCAGACCATTTTTGGAGTTGTGTGTGACATTATGTCCAATTTGCCTTTTTCCTCCCTTTTTTGGTTTAGTTCCAATACACACAAGGGGAATAAACGTGTATAGCAAAACATGTGTTACTGCAATCCTTTTCTGTGAGAAATACTTCATTTTCTAGAAAAATTTCAGGGGTTCCAACATTTACGGCCATGACTGTATGTATATTTGTAATATACATTGGTTAAAAAAAGTGTATATGTTTGGTGAAAAAATGCTGTCCCAGCAGCTATTGTCTGTGTGTCTCTATGAGGAGTCCAAATACAGGAAGTGAGGGCAGGACAAGCAGGGATCTGTGCAGGCTCCTTGCTTATCAATCAGCCTGTGTGAGCCGCGCTTGTCCTCCATGCACAGATCCCTGCTTGTCCCCCACCAAACTTCCTGTATTTAGTCTCCTCACAGAGACACAGGCAGTAGCTGCAGGGACAAAAATATAAACATTTTTTTTAGGCAATGTACATCACAAATATACATGTTATTTTCTACATTATATACACATTTTTTGCTAATGACAGGTTCACTTTAATATATTCTTATTCAAAGTGTATGTTTTTTAGAGAACTATTGCCATGAGGTAAAAGTGAGTTGACCTATAACAACAACTGATGGGTTTTAAGAAATGTTAAAGTATTTAGGGTGCGTTCCCACAGGGCGTATACGCAGCGTATTTGACGCTGCGCAAAATTTACGGCAGCAGCGGGAAATACACTGCGTATCCCTTGCTCACTATACACACAGGGCTTTCCGGCGGCAGCCCTATGCGTGTAGTGAGTTTTGGAGGCGGAGCCGCGCGTCACAGTCATGCCGGCACACGGCCCCGCCTCCAAAACTCACTATACACATAGGGCTGCCGCCGGAAAGCCCTGTGTGTATAGTGAGCAAGGAATACGCAGCGTATTTCCCGCTGCTGCCATAAATTTTGCTCAGCGTCAAATACGCTGCGTATACGCCCTGTGGGAACCCACCCTTAGGCTGTGTTTGTGTGTCAAATTTTTACGGCATCGTTCACACATTCTTACTGCATTTTGGCTGTTTTTGCTGTAGAAATGACAGATTTGTACAGTGATGTGCACAATTGCAGTAAAATGTCACAGGAGAGATTTATGACTACTATAGATTCTGATCCCATAGAGATAGCAGCAGCAGTATACAGATAGTGCAGGGAGAGGTCTTAGAGCTAGCAGGATTAATCCAATAGGTAATGATGTCATCCTGTAGTTTACAGGAAAACAGCTCATCCTGGATATTGTGACACATTAAACCAAGTTCTTTTGTTGTAAAAAAAAAAAAAATATATATATATATATATATATATATATATATATATATATATAAAAAATCTATATTAAAACTTCATAAAAATGGTCATCTCAAATGAATCTGCTAGCAGCACTTTCTGTACACCCAGGCTGAGATCAGCAGATTATGTATGTGTGTGTGTGTAAAATAAATATATATATATATATATATATATATATATATATATATATATATATATATATATACATATATATATATATACATATATATATATATACACATACACACACACACACACACACACAATATGGGATAAAATGGATGTATGACAGGTGCAGCTCCCAGTGTGACAGACAGGTCACAATAAAGACTTGCTTATTCAGTAAGGCGATGTTCACACTGTGGAATGTCCACTGACCGCAGAGCACTGGTAGAACATGCCAGCGCTAGGACCGCTCGGAAATGCACCGTCTCATAGACAGCAATGCATTTCAGTGGGGACTCTGCAGAAATAACAGACACATCGGACACCGGAATCTGATGCTGCAGAATGTCTGTGCAGCATTGTTCTGCGGAATTCCGCACAGAAATTCCATTGTGTGAACATAGCCTTAAAGGGGTACTCTAAAATGTTCCAAACGCTGGGTGCGGGGGTCATGAGGTCACTGCTACACTCCCGTCAATGCAAGTCTATGGGAGGGGACATGGCACGAGGGGCATAGTCGTGATGTCACGACTTTTTTTCCGAATCCTGGGGCAGTGGAGTATCCCTTTAAGGTTGACAGAAGAGCTTACTCTACATTCAGACTGAGATTAGAAAAATTTATGAAGGATTTACACACTATAGCATAAAATGGACGTGTGCCAGGGGCAGCTCCGAGTGTGATGTGTGGAAATCGAATCAAACATCTGCTTATACCAGTGTTTTCCAACTGGGGTGCCTCCAGCTGTTGTAAAACTACAACTCTCCGAATGCCCGGACATCGAACGGCTGTCCGGGCATTCGGAGAGTTGTAGTTTTTACAACAGCTGGAGGCACTCTGGTTGGGAAACACTGGCTTATACAGCAAGAATGACATGAGGACTTTCACTGAAACCAGTACTGGCAGAATATATGGGGGGAGATTTATCAAAACCTGCTATTGCTATGGGCAATTCAGCAACTTTTCCTCTGGACACGTTTTGATAAATCTTCCCCCATGGTTTATAAGAATGTATGCCTGCTTATTCAGCAATAGTGACAGAAGGACTTACTCTACAACCAGGCTGAGATTAAGAGAGCACAGGAAGAATAAACACACAGTATATTATTGGACGGATATTAGGAGATCCATTATGCCCAGGTGGAGCTAGAATAGACCTCTATAGGTGATCGCTGTATGCTTCGTCTTCTGAATAATCGAAGCACAAGAAATGCATCTTCACTGACGCTTTAATACCATAGAAAGCAAATCCACCATACAAAATATAAAAATACCGGCTCAGCGACACATGACAGGCACAGACAAACACCCACGCCGGGTGCTGGAGGGGGGGGCATAAGCAGTTCACACACGCACATATTGCAGAAAAAGGGGAGCAATAATGAACGGGGTAAGGGTCACGCTTCTCGTTTCCCAAGCCCTCCCCAGTCATGGAATGTCCCGGCCATAGAACTCAGTCCTCCTTTTTATCTTGCTCATCTTTGTCTTTATCCTTCGGCTGCTCTTCGTATCTGGAAGAAGGAGGGTGGGAAATGATAACGTGCCCAGTAACGCGCCCTCCCTGGCTCCTGACCACCCAACCCAGCCCCTGCCACATTCACAGTAGTTATAGAAGATTCAGAAACGTCCAAGCCAATGATCCAGAACAGTCAAGATTGGAATGATCCCCCTGCCACCCATGTTGGCAACGCCTGACAACACCATGAATTCTAAATTGGGGCCATTATTCCTCAAAATCAGCCTCTTCTGTCAAGTTAACAATTTTATAGTTTCATCTGTTACTGGTAAAGTTGGAGAATATAAAACAGAACAACTTGACAGAAGAGAACGTCACTCCTGGCCTTCTTTATAAACAACACGTTATTAGTACTGCAGTAAGATCAGCACACACATGGACTGTAACGTCTGTGCAAGTTACTAAAAATCCTTGTACCGATCCCGATCTGCAAGTTATACTCTAGTCACATCCAAAGCTGCATTTAGAATTCTGCTGACTTTTCCTTAGTTCCCAGGCTGCAATGCTTCACATGCACAGAGCACGAACAGCTTTTTACTCAATGCACTACATCAGAATACAGACTGCAGCAGAGCTGAGGGTGCAGCTTTATTTGTGTCTACAGTTTAAAGGGGTACTCCGGTGGAAAACTAATATTAATATACATACATATATAATATATATACACACACACACATATTATATTAGGGATCGACCGATATCATTTTTTTAGGGCCGATACCGATAATCGGTGGAGGTTAGGGCCGATAGCCGATAACTTATACCGGAATATCGGTATAAGTTATCGGCTATTTATCCCCCCTCGACACCACTGCAGGTCATTGATTTAAAGTGGGCGCTTTAAATCAATGATCTGCAGTGGCTTTTGCGGGGCCATAGGCCGCAGCTGCCACCCGCTTCTCTCCCCTACCTGTCAGGGTGCTCCGGGCCATCCATCCTTTCTTCCTTCCTGTAGTGTCCGGGGGCATTCCGGGTGGAGGGTGAACCGGTCCGGGCTGTCCTCCTTCTCCGGGGGTCATCTTCTCCACTCCGGGCAGGCTCCGGCCTAGTAGCGCAGCATAGACGCCGCTGCGCAGTGATGCCCGTGCGCAGCGACGCACCTGACGTCACGGCGTAGCGGCGTCTATGCAGCGTACTAGGCCGGAGAGGAGAAGATGACCGCCGGAGAAGTAGGACAGCCCGGACCGGTGCACCCTCCACCCGGAATACCCCCAGACACTACAGGAAGGATGGCCCGGACCACCCCCATTACGGGTAAGTTTATTATTTTTTTATTGACTCGAGGGTGGGGGAGGGGCCCGACCGTTATAGCGGTATGGGCAAAAATCCATACCGGTATACCGCCCAGCACTACAGTGGGGGGTGCGACGCTGTGGGTCGGGGGGGGGGGGGGGGGGGGCGGTCGCGGTGCGGTGGGGGCGGCAGGGCATTATCGGCTTATCGGCAAGGTAATTGCCGATACCGATAATGCCCAAAAATCGTGATTATCGGCCGATATTATCGGCCATACCGATAATCGGTCGATCCCTAATATATATATTATATAAAATATTATTTTTTTTTTTATTTTTTTTTTTTTAAATCAACTGGTGCCAGAAAGTTAAAACAGATTTGTAAATTACTTCTGTTAAAACAATCTTAATCCTTCCAGTACTTATTAGCGGCTGTATACTACAGAGGAAATTCTTTTCTTTTTGGATTTCTTTTCTGTCAGACCACAGTGATCTCTGCAGACATCTCTGTCCATGTCAGGAACTGTCCAGAGAAGGAGAAAATCCCCATAGCAAACATATGCTGCTCTGGATAGTTCCTAAAATGGACAGAGGTGTCAGCAGAGAGCACTGTGGTCGTGACAGAAAATAAATCCAAAAAGAAAAGAATTTCCTCTGTAGTATACAGCCGTTAATAAGTACTGGAAGGATTAAGAGTTTTTAATAGAAGTAATTAACTTTTTTTTACTTTCTGGCACCAGTTGATAAAAAAAAAAAAAAAAAAGTTTTCCACCGGAGAGCCCCTTTAAGACATAATGTAACCTAGAGGGGAATATTCCAGGATTAAAATTATCACCTACCCACAGGATAAGGCATAACGTACTGATCAGTGGGGGTCCTACTGCTGGAACCACCACTGATCATGTGAATGGAGGACCGCTCTCACCAGAATAAACAGAGCTGCAGCACTATATTGCCTATGCCAGGGTTTCTCAACCAGGGTGCCTCCAGCTGTTGCAAAACTACAACTCCCAGACAAGCCTTCGGCTGTCCGGGCATGCTGGGAGTTGTAGTTTTGCAACAGCTGTAGTAGGGATCGATTATCGCTTTGGCCGATATTCACGATTTTGTACATTATCGGTATCAGCAATTACCTTGCCGATAGTGCCCCGCCTCCCCATTGCCTCCCCCATCCCCGGTTTTAAAATTACCTGTTCCCGGGGCCCGCGCTACTTCTGGCTCCTGCGATGTCCTGCGCGCTGCGTAGCGCAATGACGAGTGACGTCCTCAACGCGATGTCACTGTCAGTGCGCACAGTGACAGCTCAGGGGGCGCCGGAGCCAGAAGTAGCGCAGACCCTGGGAACAGGTAATTATAAAACCTGGGATGGGGGAGGCATTGGGGCAGCAGCGGTAGTGGTTGGACTAGGGAGGACCCCAGGACAGGCAGGGGGAGAGAAGCGGGTGGCGGCGGCGGTCTCTAGCGCCAGCTTTAAATCATTGATCTGCAGCAACTTCTGCAGGGTCGGGGGGCGGGTGGGGGTAAATAGCTGATAACTTATATCGATATTCCGGTCTAAATTATCGGCCTGAAAGGTCACAGATTATCGGTAGCGGCCCTAAAAAAAAAAAATCAATATCGGTCAATCCCTAAGCTGGAGGCACCCTGGTTGGGAAACACTGACCTATGCTATGACGTTCCGTACACAGTAAACAGGGCGGAGGCCGAGCCTATGTGTTGCTGCTCTACTCCCTCAGGGGACAACAAAACCTTTTTTTCAAGACATGTGGTGGTCCCAGCAGTCGGACACCCACCGATCAGCTAGTTATCCCTAATCCTCTACATAGGTGGTAATTGTAAGTCTTACAATAAACCTTTCAAAGGGGTTTTCCTTAGGAATAAAATAATATTACAACGTTCTGGCACCATTCAATTTGAAAACAGATTCGTAAACGCTCTTTAAAAAGGTTCTTACCAATCTAAAACAATGCTCTCTGCCAAAGTTAGGAACTGTCCTGCTTTAGACAGTTCCTGTCATGGACAGAAAAGAGCAGTAAAGAGCACTAAGTGTGACTAGAAAGAACTACATCACTTCCTCCAGGGCATACAACAGCTGAAGAGAAGTAGAAGGCTTGATTTTTAATAGAAGTCATTTACAAATCTGTGTAGCTTTCTGACACCAGTTGATATGAAAATATTTTTTCCCAGATTAACCCTTTAGTAAAAAGGTGAAGTTTGATGGCGAAGCTTCGCATAGAAAACTGGTTATACGGACTTAAAATCCTCCCATCTGCCGTTACCCATGGAATGTGGTTAAATGTCTGCACATCATAAGTACATATAAAAGTTATTTAAAGCACATGAAAAATGTGCTATAGTAATTTTTCATAAATTACACCTATGGTCCCATCATTGGATAAATACCTGAATATAGTGTAATTTTCTCTGATCCTGCTGTCTCTGGAACTAGCGCAAAACCAAGCTTCATGGGATTGCATGACACTGTGGCGCATGCTGAGGCTGTTATGAACACAGAAGGAGCTTTGTTCCAATTGCAGAGTTACAAGGGATGGAAGGGCGGCAGGGCCAGTAAAAACTGCGCTATGTTGAGGGATTTATTCAACGATTTGACCATGGGTGTAATAAAAAATTACTATAGTACAAATTGCTACACTATGGTCGTTTTCATAAAACTTAGGATTTTCACTTTAAAGATAAGCAGAAGATAGATAAGACCCCTTGCCCCCCTTCTCTGTCCAGCTGATTCTTTAAATCCAGAAGAGATTGGCTGTTAATTCTGAAGAAGGAAGGTGTAAGATTCACCAGAGGCAAAGAGGCCCCCGTGAAGTACACACAGAAATAGCACCGTCCACTATATAACATCATGTTATCCAAGCAGCGCACTCTTATGCTATGTAACTAGACACGGAACCTGCTCCATGACGTTCCCAGTAGGGTGATAATGCAGATGATGGGGAAAGGAGTAATCTTGGACAAGGCATGGAGTCTGCTGGATGGGAGGTAAGGCTGGGGAGCGGCCGATGTGGGATGCACCTGTCCAAATGCAGATATGAGAGGGACCCTTCATATGGAGCTGGGGTTGAGCTGCCGCCTGCGGCGGGGGGGAAGAGGATTTTTGTTGCATGGATTCAGCCAGGCTGGAAGGAGATCCAGACACCACCGGAAAGTGAGAGAGGCGTGGAGTGTGAGGTAGAAGTTCCGCAGAGGACTCATAGCTGTGAGAGAACAAAGGACAGGAAGGAGAGCAGGGAATGGGACAAGACAGGAGGAGCAATGAACATGGAGGCGGGGGACAGGAGCAAGAGGAGACCGAGAAATCAGGAAGCACAAAGAAGATGAGTATGAAGATCAAGGAGATCAGAATGTGAAGATTTGGAAGGATTAGGATAGAGGAGGTAAACATGTGACACGGTAAGGAACGGCAGGAGGGGCAAGGGGCCAGAGAGGCATGGAGAGCCAAGAAAGGGGGGAGTGACGGGAAGGCCAAAGAAGTGAAAGTAGGAGAGTGGCAGGAGGGGAAAAGAGATTTAAAAAAAAGGCACAGTGTGACAAGAGGGCAGGAGACAGGAGAAGAAGTGTCGACAGGCGGAGGATAAAAAAGGAAGAAAAGAGTAACAGAAAATAAGAAATGGGAGGAGGAGGATACAAGAGCAATATAAAAACATAAGAATAGGGGAAGGAGCATAAATTAAGCCAAATGCAAAAAATGATGAACAAAAGCAAGAATGAAGAATATATATGAAGATGGAGTAGACACGGGCAGAGGATGTGAATGCAGAATATGAGCGAAAAAGAGGAGGAAAAAAAAAAGGGAGGCAGAAAAATGTGAACGTTTCCAGGACTGTCCGACTACTCTACAAGCACCCCCCCCCCCCCCCCCCCGGCCAACCTCTACATCAGTAACTCACCTAAACATCTCTGTGATCTCTCCTTTCACCAGAGCCACGAGCAGTGGGAACCCAATACAGGCAGGGACCAGGTACAGGAGTGCCGGCTGCAGAGGGAAACACATTACAGTCTGCTGTCAGGTCAAGTTACAGTTCTGGCTGGACAAAATACACAAAGCAGAAGTCTCCAACTTGTGTGGCTCTCGCCACTGGAAAACTACAATTTCCAGCATGCAAACAGCTGCAACGAAAAACATGACCCAACTAGGCACCGTAATGGTAGCCATGAGGAGGGGTGGGGCAAGATGGCTGCCACTTTCCTGCACTGAGGAGTGGAAAATTAGTTAAGCTATGTTCACATATGTTCACGGAAATGCTCCGTTTCATAGACGATTATGCATTTCTCTGGCATGGAAATTTTGCCGTGTGCACAGCGCAGCAGAATCCCGTTGAATTGACTCTGCTGCAGCGGAATCTCTGGAAATTCTGACATGTGAACATGGCCTTAAAAGGAGTAAACCAGAATATAAGAGTAAACAGGAAAAATAGGGCCATGGTCACACCACAGCATTTGAGGGTAGAATTTCCACTGGAGAGCCCAAGAGCAGTGCTGGGATTGTGCGGACTGCTTGGCAGTCTCCATAGACACGCGCACAGACATTCTTTTGGCAGATCTGCTCAGACATGCAACGTTGTCCAAGCGCTGCCCTTGGGATCTCTGGCGGGAAATTCAGTCTGGAGATTCTGTGGTGTGAATCAGGCCTAATGCTGATGCTGCTTCTTCCAAATGCATGAAAGCTTTATCTGGAAACAGAGAAATTCACACAGCAGGACGTAGGGAACAGAGGGAAGTGTAACCTGAGCAATATTTTGCTCTTAACCTTCTTACTGCAGAGCTTCAATGGTGGTCCTCCCACTATCACTACTGACTGTGGACTCTGGGATCAGGTGTTTTTTTTTTTGTTTTTAGCTATTTATATAGGGATTGATTTTGTCGTACTTTTGGGAAAAATCTTAACTACATGCACGAAAATTAATACATTTAAAATTGTCCTTATTCTGACCCCTTTAACTTTTTATTTTTCTGCGTACAGGGTGCTATGAGGGCTAATTTTTTGCGCCGTGATCTGAAGTTTTAATCGGTACCATTTTTGTTTTTCTTGGACTTTTTGATCGCTTTATATTCCTTTTTTTATGGTATAAAAAGTGATCGAAAATACGCTATTTATCCAGTCACTGGACCACCAGGGACAGGATAAAGGCACCTTTAGACGTCGCGATCAACTTTGACAGCAGTGATCTAAAGGGTTAATAGATGGCCACGGTGATTGCCGCATGTCAGCTATTAACGCCGGCCCCCAGCTATAGGAATCAGCTGGGGGCCGCCCGGTATGACGCGGGCTCGCGTCATACCAGTTAACGGCCATTGGACGAGCATAGACGTCCATGGTCGTTAACGGGTTAATATGTCTGCAGGTTACTTACCTGAGCGTGTTTGAAGGTGTGCATCACAAATATGGTCAGGGCCAGGCCAAAGATGTACGCCAAGAAGCTGGTGTAAAAGTAAGTGTGAGAGTTCTTCTTTAAACTGTAAAGAAAGGAGTAAATCCGGGTAGAAAGGATCAGTGGAGGTCAACAGTGAAAACTCTAAGGTGAACATTAAGGAAGACATGGGTACAATGCTCCCTGAATAACTGACACAATAAACCAGCGCATACTCACCTTATGTCAAAACGGAGTAACAAAGCAATGAAGATGCCTGGAATACAGAGAAGAAACGGAACATGTGACACTTGTATGATTAAAACTTCTTCGGCCATGTGGTGTCACATGATTGCAGCGTCAGACTACACTGGATTTGCAATCTGTAAACAGAGACACATAGGTCTGCACAGGAACTGTATGGAGAAACCATAGGAGAATTGTTTATCAAGACTATTTACAAAGTTGCCCAATTGGTTGCACAAGTGCATGTGGCAGTGACCCAGCACCTTGAGGCAGCAGTGCGGTGCACTCATGACCACCGCATGTGAAATGATAAGACGCAAAGTGGTCAGGATGAAAGTCATTTTTGCTCTAAGGTTGGGAATACAGCAGGTTATTGCACAGATTAAACCAGCGATGGCTGCCTGTTGTATATGATGACACAGTCTGGACTCACCTGGAATGACAATATCCCCCAGTCCCAGCATAGCAAAATTATTGGCTTCAAGTCCCCTCTCCAGCAGATCCTGAGGAAAAACCACTGGAAGAAAAAAAAAAAGACTATTAGAGATTGAGGAGATGAGAAGTGACCAGAATCACAATGTATGGCAGTCTACGGCTGTCACAAAACTACAACTCCCATGGTAAGTTGTCTTAACAAACTTCCAAAAATCCTACAGCGCAACAAAGATTATTCAAGATTAGAGATGAGCGAACTTACAGTAATTTCGATTCGTCACGAACTTCTCGGCTCGGCAGTTGATGACTTTTCCTGCATAAATTAGTTCAGCCTTCAGGTTCTCCCGTGGGCTGGAAAGGGTGGATACAGTCCTAGGAGACTCTTTCCTAGGACTGTATCCACCTTTTCCAGCCCACCGGAGCACCGGAAAGCTGAACTAATTTATGCAGGAAAAGTCAGCAACCGCCGAGCCGAGAAGTTCGTGACGAATCAAATTTACTGTAAGTTCGCTCATCTCTATTCAAGATCAACAAATGTAGCTGAATTGCAGCCCCGATCATGCCCAGACAAAACAATTGCAAGACTAGTGGTGAAAATTGTGCAAAAATACAACTCTCATCACAACCCGACAAAACTGCTGCAAGAACCCCACGTAGGGGAACACGGTGCTGCAGAAAGAAAGGAGCGTGTAGGAGGTTAATACTTACATTTTATTGGTGCCTCAAATGATTTGGCTACTGTTACCCATGACGTTGGTCCCCAAAAACCTTAGAAAGAAAAAAATTAAAAATAAATTACCCACCTTAACCCCTTAAATAGGTGACATTTTATCCCCATATAGTAATATCCATAGGATAGGAGATAAGAGGTCTGATTGCGGGGGGTCCCAGCAGCGGGACCTCTATGGATAGGGAATAAGATGTCAAGCAATTGAGTACCCCTTTAAGGAAACAGTCAAATGTATTTGGCATGATCATTTTTTCCTCCTACATTTCCATCCACAGACCCATATGGGGGCTTGTTTTTTGCGTGACCAATTGCACTTTGTAATGACATCACTCATTTTACCATAAAATGTAAGGCAGACAAAAAAAATATTAATATGGGGAAACTGAAAAGAAAACCGCTATTTTGAAAATTTTGGAGGATTATGTTTTCCCAGATTACACTGTAAGGTAAGAATTACATTTTCTTTTGTCTGTGGGTCAATACGATTAAAATGATAACCATGTTTAGATGATTTTCGATTATTGTAGTGTAGTGTATTTTTTGAACACCTATACCATTTTACATTTTACATATACAGGGCTGTATGAGGCTGTATGTAGTTTTGTTTTTGTTGGTACTGTTTGCGTATTACTTTTTAATCACTTTTTATGAATTTTTTTTTTAATGTGACAAAGAAGCTATTTTCTTTTTTTACATTTACCGTATTTTTCGCCCTATAGGACGCACCGGCATATAAGACGCACCCTATTTTTAGGTGCAAAATCTAAAAAATTAAAGATTTTGAACCCAATAGTGGTCTTCAACCTGCGGACCTCCAGATGTTGCAAAACTACAACTCCCAGCATGCCCTGACAGCAGTTGGCTGTCCGGGCATGCTGGGAGTTGTAGTTTTGCAACATCTGGAGGTCCGCAGGTTGAAGACCACTGCATAGGAGGTAATACTCACGTGTCCCCGCCGCTCCGGACCCCGTCACCGCTGCCCTGGATGTCGCTCCATCGCTGTCGCCGTGTCCCCGTCGCTCTGCTGCCGGCCTGCTGCTGAACGTCTCTGCTGCCGGCCATCCTCGCTCTCCGTCGCCGCCATCACGTCGTTACGCACACCGACGCACGTACGCGACGACGTGATGACGAGGAAGGAGAGCGCCGGCCATACAGGGGATCCCTGAACGGAGAAGACACCGAGGAGGCAGGTAAGGTCCCTCCCGGTGTCCTGTAAGCACTAACCCGGCTATTCAGTCGGGCTGTTCGTGACCGCCGCGGTGAAATCGCGGCGGTCCCGAACAGCCCGACTGAACAGCCAGGTTAGTGTCACTTTCCCTTCAGACGCAGCGGTCAGCTTTGATCGCCGCGTCTG